>NW_026869127.1:272371-349722 GCF_020745735.1 Hemiscyllium ocellatum | reverse complement strand
GGGGCATTTCACGTCACAAATCTTTATCTTCTGCCCCATTAACATTACTGCATCCAGGGCAATTAATCACAAACATCGGGATTGAACTGCCCTTAGGTAGGTATTCAGTCATCATGATCACCTTCAATACCTCCCTCCAGCTTGAGCCGAAACCGACACACAAACTAAGCAAGGAAAAAAAGAATAGAATTCTAATGAAGAAGTTAAAAGTGTGTACTCTACCCATCCCGACTATAATTTAACAGTAATTTAATACCAGAAACCTTCAACAAACTTTCCTTTTAAAAATGATAAACAAGATTATAGCTTTCATTAAAGCATCCAGCCGACTTTAAGTGTCCACAAAGTTTTCACATCTCTGGAGAGTCAGTGGATCTATTGAAAGATCCACCAGTGCGTGGATCTATTGAAAGCATAGGAGCACCGCTGAGTTCATTAGGAATACTGAATCTCAAGTTCTCTTAATCTTCTCTTGATATCATCAAAAGATTTTCTTTTATGAATCACTGCCACTGAAAAGACCTGGAAGATATAATCCTGGAGCCTCGTCGGGTCTTTTTCCCTGTGTTCTGGAAGCTTCCATAAGTCTTTGTTTGTCCCTGCAACTGTGTAATCGCACAAGGACAGGGGTGACGGGCGTTGGTCTGAGCTTGACCTGCGCACCGTAACCCGTTGAACTGTCTCACTCTTCATCCGTCCCTCTTCAGCTTCAAAGTGGAGGAATCACTGCAGCCAGTTCTCGAAAAAAAAATCTCACTGGCTGATCACCTTTATCGGTCCAAGCAGACCGATGATATGAATGTTCTTCATCCTGCCACTGTTCCGTAGGGTCGTCACCTTGTTCAGTTAAGGTACGGACCTGTTTTTCAAAGGTGAGGATCCGCTCCTGACAGGAAATCGATCACAGTCTCTGCCCCGACTTTTGGCGCTCGACCTCATCTGTTCTGTTTCCAAGGCTTTCAAGTTGCTGCTTATGTTTTTGGAGCACTGCTGAGAATGGTTCTATCCTCCTGCTGAATTTTATTTCAGTCTTGGCTTCAATCATTCAGGTAACTTAGTGAACTCGGTGGCCCAAGGCCTGGCGAGTAAATTGGGTCCATTGAACGAGCAGAGGGGATTACAGGTGCGGCCACAGGCATGCTGAAACTTCTGACGGGTTTCGCTGCGTGTTGGGAATTATTCGATCCTTTCCTGTATTTTGTTATTTCCATTTGACAAAATGGGATTAGTAACGATTCTATAGCTCCTTAGTGTTGAATGTAAGTAAATGACTGTGTGGGGTGGGGTAGTGCTTATGTGATGCAGAGATCTGCAAAGCAGACCTTTCAGATCGCTGCCATCTTGTTCCCCCCTTAAAACTTTATCGATGTTATCATTTCTTTTAATTCCTGGATATTCCGGAGCCGTGTCATTCGGTACCACTGTTTACTTTGTCCCCAACACTGCACATTGCTGCCCACTCCTCGATAATCCTTGACTCCTTTGTGATTCGTGAACCTTGCCTCAAACATATTCAATGTCTCTGCCTCGAATGGTCTGCAGGGGAGAGTGTTCCAAAGGTTCACTACACCCTGAGAAAACAAAAATAAACTGACTCATCGGTGTGTGAGATTAGTTTTATTTTTGCATTCTTATCTGAGAAAGGATAGAGTAATATTGGAAGCAGTTCAGAGGTGTTTCACTTAATTTATTCGTGTATGAAGTGCTGAATTATGAGGACTTTAACAGGTTACCCTTGGAATGAGAGCTGATCTTACTGAAATATACAAAGCCTTGAGGCGACTGGATCAGTTAGATACGGAGTGGAGAGTTAATACCCAAACTTGATGCCGTTGTCATGAACCCCTACAGTGTGGAAGCAGGACATTCGACTCATCGAGTCCACACCAACCCACCGAACAGTATCCTACCAGACCTGTCCCCTACCCTGACTATGTAACCCTGCATTTCCATGACTAAACCACTTAACCTACACATCCCTGGTCACTCTGGGTAATTTAGCATGGCCAATCAAACTAAGCTGTATATCTTTGAACTGTGAGAGGAAACAGGCGAACTGGAAGAAACCCACACAGACACGGAAATGTTCAAACTCCACATAGAGAGTCAGACGAGGTTGGAATTGAGCTCAGCTCCTTGCTGATATGAGGCAGCAGTGCTAACCACAAATCTAACATGCTACTCCGTTAGCCCTATTAGTTACCTGCGGTGATGAAAGAAATCTGCCTGGACTTGTTCCTATCACTAAACCTGACCCAGTCTGAGACCTTTATCATCAGTCATATCACCAAGCTGGTTACATTTAAAATTTATTGTGAGCAGTGGAGGAGTGAGACTAGAAAAAGGAAGCAGTGACACCCTCCAACCACAGTCAGAAACGGAGTGAGGAAAAATTTACAAAGTGCGATTTCATTCAAGTGGGAATTCCCTTTCCCAGAAGTTTGGGGAATCTTTATATTATATCGAGGCTGGCTTCATCTGATTACCCATAGACAGGTGAATCAGCAATAATGGTGCATTGGGAGAAAAGTGCAGCTGGGATCACAATGAGATGACCCATGACCTTATTTACTGGTGGAGTAGTGTCAAAGGGCCGAATGGCCCACTCGTGTCCCTCAGCCTTATGTTCTGATGTTCCATTCAGCCCTTCAGACCTGCTACACACAGGATGATCGAGGCCACGCCAATGGTTAGGTGTAGTTTCGGAAATGCACTTGGAAATTCCAGGCTTGGTCAGGAAGTCAACCCCAGCCGCAATCCCTTTTTCCAGGCTTCCCCCCTCTGCAACTTCTGCTCTGGAATTGCTCTGAATGCCGTTCCCATACCCCATCCAGAGTTACCTCAGGCCAATTTTCTCCTCTCCCGAATGCAACATTGTACAACACGACTTCCAGGAAAATAAACAATTAATTTCCAAAAGCATAGCATAAACACGTAAGAAGTAGGAACATGAGTCAGCTGTTCGCCGCCTCAAGCCTGAACTCTCATTCAATAAGAACATGGCTGATCTACTTCCGGGCTCAACTCCACTTTCCTACCCAAATCTCTGGGTTAGGGACTTCCAGACATTCACTACCTTCTGAGAGAATACATCATTTTTTCACCTCAAATTGAAATCGATGTTCCTTATTCGGTATCTACCGCTTTGAGTTCGAGACTCAGGGGAAACACCTTCTCAGCATCTACCTTGCCAAGCCCCCTCTGCATCTTGTACATTTCAGTAATATCACCCTCATTCATTTCAATCACAATGAATAATCGCCTCACCATTTTAAATGTATTCAATAATTCAACCCTCCCATCCCAGGAAGCTGCCTTATGAAACAACCTAGTTACTTGCTGCATCAGCATGCTGACATTACGTTTCATACACAGGAAGACTCCAATCCCTTTGTACTGCTCCTCTTTTGGGAGTCCTCTTCATTAAATAGCAGCCTGCATTTTGGTTCTCAGTGTCATCTCCAAACTCGGATGTATATTACACTCAGCTCCCGCCGTCAGGCTATCAGTGTAGATTGTAAATAACTGATGCCATCGGCCTGATATTTGTGCCAACCCAGTTAATACGTCTTTTTCATAAAAATCCATTAATCCTAACTCTCCGATTTCTCTGTGTTAAGCAACCATCATCCCATGCTAATATATTATTCATCATACTACGAGCCTCTGCCTTGTGTCAGTACGTTTATTTTGTGATACCTTATGAAGAATCTCTGGAAAGCCTCATGTTCACCAGTTCCCTTTATCAAATCTGCCTGTCACTTTCTCAGGGATTCCTGATGTAGGGTTCCTGCCCGAAACATTGATTTTCCTGCTCCGTGGATGCTGCCTGACATGCTGTGCTTTTCCAACATGACTCAAATCTTGACATTCTTAGGGATCTCCAAAAAAGAACTTGTATGATTTTACAGAACAAAAATAGTTTCCCCTTCACAAAACCGTGATAATTCTGCAGTAAGCTTTTCTAAATGCCCTGCAATTCCTTCCTTAATAACAGGCTCGAGCAGATTCCCAGCAATAATGGTTAGGCTAAATGGTTCTCACTTTCTGTCTCATTCATTTCTTGAAGACAGGCGCCACATTGGAGGTTCTCCAGTTTCTCTGGAACACTCCTGCAATCCAGAGATTTATAGAATATTTCACGCAGTAACCACTTATTTTGAAATTAACTATGAAATGCTGCGGACCTGCCTATCCTTATTCTTGTCTGTTAGATAAAAACCTTGTTCCTTTCGATAGAGACAGTTCAAGACCCTCCCTCCTATTACCACCTTCTGGATACCATTGATATGCTTACGGTACTTTCCCCATGAGGAGTGATTTAAAATACTGGTGTAAATTATTGCCTGTTCCCTATGGCCAGTTCTCCAGTCACACGTTCCTAATGTCCTCAATGTACTTTCCTCACTTCACTTCTGCTTCAGCTCACACACACATCTTCAAGCTTTTTATATGTCGACGGAAAAGCTCACGGTGCTTGTTTTTAAATTTCTTGCCAATTTATTACATCATATCTTTTCGTACATTTTCCTCGCTTTCTAGAATCATACAGTCATAGCGTGCACAAATAAACCATTTGGTCTAAGTTGTCCATGCTGACCAGGTTTTCTAAATTAAACTAATCCCATCTACTTGCACTTGGCCCATATGCCTCTAAACGTTTCCCATTCATATGTTTGTCCAAATGTCTTTGAAATACTGTAGCTGTACTTTTATCTACCACTGTTCCTGTGGCAGCTCATTCCATACATACATACATTCCCTCCGTGTAAAAAAAAGTCTCTTTCAAGTTTCCTCCCTTTCACCTTAAAGCTATGCATCTGTGTTTGAACTCGCCGATCCTGCAGAAAAGACCTTCACTCTATCCATGCCTCCCATGATATTATAAATTTCTAGACTGCCACCCTCAACTTCGTACATTCCATCTGATACTAACTTCAAGATCAAATGTTTAACGATAAGCACTGCAAATTTGAAAGAATATTAAAAATGACAGGTGTAAAAAAACAGCCTAAACTTCATACTGTTAGTTTTGCTCTATGTTACATGAAACTCTTACTAGTGCCAATAAGAGGTCAAGCACCTGAATTCCATAGTGTGAAGGCAGTGATGATGTATACTGTGAAAACGTATAGATCTAGATTTATTTAACACCAGAAGATCAACATTCTTCCTCCTTGTGTGTTTGTGTATTCTTTATCTTGCACTCAGTTAGACAGAACCCCCTTTCCCCCATTCATACCTTAATTTAAACCCATTTTGCATCATCTTCTCGTTCACTACTGCTAATAGCCCGTTTATCTTTTTCCACACCCTCTTTTCCAAGTCACCCAAACCCCATCTCTGGCAAGGGATTAAAACGCCCAATTTCCAATTCTTGTCAGTTCTGAACAATTCACATTGGAGTTGTAACGCTAACTCTGTTTCTCTGTCTCTGCAGATTCTGCCAGATCTGCCGGGTTTCTTCAGAAACGAATAGGCACAGCACAAATTTTCAATTAAACAAATAACTATAGCTGCTCGAAGTAAATACAAAAATTGCTGGAGATACTGCGAGCTTTATAGAGGGTCACTGGACCCGAAAGATTAAATCTACATTCACTACAAAGTATGCCGTCAGACCTGCTTTGTTTCTGCAGCAATTTGTTTTTGAACAAGTTCCAATGACATGTGTGAAAGCTACTCAAATGCCCTATCCAACACAGAGCGCCGTGCACTGGGAACTGAACGATAATGCAAAGTGCACACATTCATTCGCTCAGAAACTGCATAAGGCTGGCATCACTGACAGCACAGAGTTCTTAATCATGGTCAGGGTGAAAACCAGAGGGAAACACATTCAATGCATATGCAGAAGATGGTACAACGAGCAAGGAAAAGATTCAGATGATTATGTTAAAGAGTTTGAATCATATAACAAATTGAAAGCAGGACACCAAGGAGAACCCTCAGCAGAATGAGAATATGAAAATGGAAGTATTACCGCATCAGAAACAAGGTGTGGTCACTGAGTACACGGCTGATCTGTGAATGGGTCTCGATGTTAACTGGGGGACAGACAGTAGAATTGAATTGCAGATATTGCAGCCCAAACTGGGTTTTCATGTCATGCTGTAGACAACAGCTGCAACAGAAGCAGGATTGTATTCAAACGTAATCTGCAACATTTTCCCCAGGATATTCCATCAGTCTACAATAACGACCAAGCCGAGTGATGGTTCAGTGATGAGTGTGGGTGAACATGCCAATGTCAGAACAATGTGTACCTAAAGCTGATGACAAACCATCAAACCTATGGTGCTTGTGTGGTTTCATTCCAAACAGCAGAACTAACATCTGACAGAGAGGACGAAATGATCCCAAGACCAACAGATCAGATCTAAGCTCTGCAGTGCTGCCACATCCAGACATAAATGTCGGTGTACTACTAAACAACTTACTGGAGGAGAGGACACCAGAAATATCCCCATCCTAAATAATGGAACAGCCGTGCACATTAGTGAAAAAGACAAGGATGTAGTATCTGCACCATCCACAGCCAAAAGTGTTGAATGGATGATCCACCTCACCCTCGCCATGATGTCCACAGCA
This sequence comes from Hemiscyllium ocellatum, assembly GCF_020745735.1. NCBI lineage: Eukaryota > Metazoa > Chordata > Chondrichthyes > Orectolobiformes > Hemiscylliidae > Hemiscyllium > Hemiscyllium ocellatum. Next base: position 343,131 of record NW_026869127.1, on the reverse strand, counting down.
TTACAGATGGCAGTGTTCAACCAATTCGATTTGCTGCCTGTGACATGAAGAAACAGCTGAACACAATAGATACGACAAAGGCAATGCGCCCTGACCCCGTTCCTGTAATAGGACTGAAGACTTGTGCTACACGACAAGCCGTGTCCCTGGGGAAGGGTTTCATTCTAGCTCCAACTGTGACAACTCCCTGGCAATGTGGAAAATTACTCAACTATATTCAGTCGTCTAATAGGTGAATAATTACGTTCTGACCATTTAACACCCCTCAGTCCCTTCACGATAATCAATTTGATCGGAGTTCATTTTGACAGAGCTGTCAAGCAGCACAGAAATAACCCGCTCAGTGTGATTTTCGATGGGTTCCTATGTGGACATAGTGCTGTTGTGGAAATGTCACTGGATTATTAAACCAATACAGGATAATGCTCTGGACAGCTGGTGGAAGTTAAAAAGAAAATAACATATCAAGATCTAGTTTCCGGTGATGGTAACAGTGACCTTGTATCCAATGTTGATTGTAAACATCGATCTCCTTCCCCAATGTACTTGCAGGAAGTGAATCTCCCGTGTTTTCCTGGTCTGGCCTAAAAATAACTCCAGACACAGAGCCATGTGATAAAGTCTTCAATGGTCCCTGACACGGCCAAGCAAGACACTCAATTGTATCACACTGCTCCAAGGTCTTAAAGGATAAAACCAGACAGAATATCCCGTACCAGCCCCGATATCAGAAAAGGGAACGGGAATCACAGTCCTGTTGACCCTGCAGAGACCTCCTTCTTAACATCTGAGAGATTGTGACAACATTTACACAGCTTTCCCACAGACTGCACGGAAACATTGGGAAAGCAGTAGACCATTCAACACATTGAGCCTTCCCCATTCTAGTTCTTGAGAAAATCTCCTCAATGCAGTTTTCCCGACACAGTGTTCATATCCAATAATATGTTTAAACATTGTGAAATATTAAATAAGAACTGTTGTAGTCCTTCAGTCCATCAATCTTGCTCCTCAATTCAGTATAAAAGCAGTCCTCTGATAATGCGGGTTTATTAAGCGTGATTGACTGCAATGCGATTTGTGAATTGTGCACCTTTTTTTCTATAAAGTGAGCTCCCGCTCACTGTGACACGATTCCTTGCCAGGCACCAGCTCAACAACAAAACCCAGCTTCAGGATCCTCTGTCTGCAAAATGCACCCTCGGAGTGTTCAGCTAAAACAGGAATGCAATCCGCTCTGCAAAGTCTTGAACCTGAGCCCGAAACGGGGAAGTGTTCTCTTCAATTAGAAGGAATTTTATTTCAAACCGGGGGAGAATCTTGAGGAGAAATGGAATTCCAAGTTAGCATCACGTGGCCATTCAGCCCTGTGCGCTTTCTGGTGAAGAATTTGGTGAAAGGTACAGGGATGTAGCCAGTGACTGCATTGTGAAAGTGTTGCATTTACAGCACTATTTCATTACCTTTTATGATTGAAAGGTTGAATTAGACTGTGCAAGTGTGTGTGTTAGACAAACTTTAATTTTGTTTTTTACTGATATTTTGCGGTTCGCCCATTATTCCCTTTTCCCAATAGACCACATTAGTAATATTGTATGATTTTCTGCAACACCGTGATGCACAGGAACACAGCTACCACGTTATTGGAGAGCAACCTGTAATGATATCTGATCCTCTATCTTCATACCATACTCTGCTCTCTCCCTATCCCTTTAGTTTCCAGAAATCCATTTTTTATATTCAGTGCCTTGGTTTCCACAGGTTCAGCAGTCTCTGAGTGCAGACATTTATTCTCATCTCAATGCAGAGTGGTCTGTCTGTACATAATACTGTGGCCCCTTGTTTTGATGTCCCAGCCAGGGGAATTGTCACCCCTGCTTTGAATCTGTCTTGTCCTGACAGAGTTTTATATATTTCATTGATATCTCCACTCAGTTTCCTAAAGACCATGGAATTCAGGCCCAGCCGCCCCAGATTCTGCTCCCATAACAGCAATCAGTCGGGTCATCTTCGCTGCTCTCCCTCAATGTCAGGTTTGTCCTTTATGAGGTAAGGAGACCAAAACTGTACATAATACTGCACAGTGTTTTTGATGAGGTCTCACCAACGCCCTGTACAGCTGCAGTAAAACACCCTTATTCCTGTATTCAAATCCCCCTGAAATGAAGGTGAATACACGATTTATCTGCCTATCTGCTTTCTGCTCCTGCAATATTGCTTTCAGTGACTGGTGTACAGGGAGATCCAGATCATTTTTCAATGTTACAGCTTCCCACTTTTTTGGGCTGTATACACTGGTCAGCGTGCCAATGCCATTACCAGTATTGACTTCATGATTCAGATCTCATTGTCCTACACTGACCTTGGAGGGCTGTACAGAAGAAAATAAATGCAGCTTAAGTTCCTTTATAGATCAACATTTTTCAAACAATACCCTTTCAAATGATAGGCTCCAGTTCTGGTTTTCCCATCAAAGGTCACAATATCACATATCACATATCCCACGCCTCCACTCCCCATTGCTCCTCATGTGCCACGTATTTGCCCATACACTTCACTTGTCTCAATCACCTTGAAGCATTTTGACATCCTGCTCACCCACTCACATTATGATATTGTTTAGTGCCATCTGCAAACTTGAAAATCTTGTGTTTGATCCACTCAATCAAATATATGATTGTATTGGGAATAGCTGGGGCCCAAACCCCGATCCTTGCTTTATCTTCCAAGCCTCCTGCCATTCATTGAGTTCTCCCCTGTCCAGTTCCTTCTTCCAAAGTGCATCATTTCACATTTATCAGGGTTACATTCCATCTGCCATTGATCCAACCATCTGACCATTCCATCTGTATCTTCCTGTAACATAAGACATTCCTCCTCACTGCCAACCACCCGGCCAATCTTTGTATCAAACACAAACTTAGTTGTCACACTCCCGCCACCCCTGTCTATATTCACAGCTGCATCATTTATGAATACCACAAATAATCAGGTTAAAGATGACACAACACCAGGTTATACTCCAACAAGTTTATTCGGAGGCACTAGCTTTGAAGAGCTGCTTCTTCATCAGGTAGTTTTGCGCTTTGAAATCTCGTGTCTCTGAATACACCTGCTGAACTATCACCTGGTGTGATGTGATTTTTAAGTTTGTCCACCTCAGTCCAACACCAACACCTCCGTATCACAAATAATAAGGGACACAGCACTGATCCCTGTGATACACCATTGGATACCAGTCTCAGTCACACTAACAGCCTTCAACCACTACCCCTCTGTCTCCTAACAGTAAGGTGATTTGGATGCAACTTGGCAAGCCACGAATGACTCCGACCTTTTTGTTTGTTATTCTTTTCGGCTTGACACACTTGCAGAATATCTGGGAATTCTCCCTAATCTTGCCCTACCAGCAGGTTTCTATGCATCTGTTTTTGGCAGTTCTTACCAAGTGAAGAATTTCCTCATTATTGTGGTCTTAAATGGTCTGTCCCTTAAACTTCAATTATTTGCCTTGAATGTGGAACTGACAGCCAGGGAAACGCCCTGTTTATTTCCAACTTGGCGTATGTTTTGCGAAGTTTCCAAGTTCCATTGTGACCCTCCTCTATTTCTTTCAAACTCTTAAAAACACAGGCCGAGTTTCCTCATCAGGAAATCTCGCCATCTGAGGGATTATTTTGGACAATGTACATTGCATTTTTTTGTGGTCAGTATATTCTTTCTCAGATTGGGTCACCAACACTTTACACAGTGGATGTAGGTTTGCTCCCTACATTTCCAGACGTTTCGTTATCTTACTAGGTAACATCTTCAGTGGACCTCATGCGAAACAATCCTTAAAATTCCTGCTTTCCATTTATTTGTTTGGATTTCTTTGTGTTGGTGATGTCGTTTCCTATGGTGATGCTGTTTCCTGTGGCAAAGTCACTTCCTGTTCCTTTTCTCAGAGGGTGGTTGATGGGGTCTAAAAACTAATAGCACATCGAGTTAGACATCTGTCAGAAATACAAATGGATTTTCTCCATTGTTGCTATTATTTCCTAAATATCCAATATCACATGCTGTATAATAGATTCCAACAGATTTCAACTTGCAGATGTCAATTTAATTGTTTGTTCTCCAAACTATGTCTTCTTCCCTTTACAGATGCTTGGATTCATTCCATTAATCCATATAGCTTGGACCACGTTTGCTAACTTCCATTTATCCACAATGGCTTCCAGCCTCTGCAGAATGCACAGGAAAATGAAACACAGTCATCGACAGTGCAATTAATATTTCTATTGCCGATTTATGTCAGACATTTTAATATGAATAATTAGGTTTGTCAGACTTAGCAATGCTCAATCCAGTTACATTCTCAAATACCACCTTGTTACTGATATAAGTTGACTTTATGTCTTCAGTTGCACAAGCCCTACATGATCACTGGGTATTACTGGGTGATTTTGTGGATCTTCCGCCATGAAGAGAGATGCAAAGTAACTGGTTATTTTCTTGGCCATTTCCCTGTTTTCAACAATAAACTCTCCTCTCCCGGTTACCAATTTCCATATTTGACATTGCTGTTACTTTGTTTCATTTGAAGTACAGATTGTAGGTTTATGCAGTGTCTCTGTTCTTGTTTGTTAGCATTCATGGTCTGTTTTTGATTTCCTTAGCAATTTCATGGCTCTTGTTTCTGAATCGTGAATTTCCGAGAATCTTCAGGTATCCACAATGACTGAAATTCTTCCGAAGCCACTTGCTATGATTAATACGTTTTCTAATTTGTTATGTTATATGTTATATGTTACTCAAAATCCGATCTTAGCATTATTTCTATAAATCTCCTGGTCCTGACCAGATATATTCAGGAACACTGCAGGAGGACAGAGAATGAATTGCGGGAGCCCTGGCTGATATTGTTGCATCATCGCTGGTCAACAGGTGAGGTCCCGGAGAACAGGAGGGTTGCAAATGTTGTGCCCTTATTCAAGAAGGGCTACAAAGAAAAACCTGGGAACTATGGACCACTAAACCTTAAATCTGTAGCAGGTAACTTACTTGAAAAGGTTCTGTGAGATAAGATATACGTGCATTAGGAAAGGCAGGGTGTGATTCGGAGCAAGATTAGAGTAGTGCTAGAAAAGCACAGCAGAGCAAGCAGCATCCGAGGAACAGGAAAATCAACGGTTCGGGCAAAAGCCTATCATCAAAGTCAGCACGGCTTTGTGCATCGGACACCATAGCTCACAAATTTGTTCGAATGCTTTGATGAAGTGACCAGCAACATTGAGGAGGTCAGGGTGGTGCGCGTAGTCTATATGGATTCAAGTAAGGCCTTCAATAAGCTTCCACATGGTGCGCTGCTCAGGAAGGTTAGATCGTATGGAATTGAGGAGGAGTTGCCAATTTGGATATAAAATTGGCTTGACGGTAGGAAGCAAAGAGTAATAGTGGAAGGATGCTTGTCAGACTGGAGGCCTGGGACTAATGGAATGCATCGGGGCGATGCTAGCATCATATATATTACATATATCTATAATTTACATGAGAGTTTGTATGCATGATTTGTAAGTTTGAAGGTGACAATAAAGTAGGCGGTTACATGGAGAATGACAAAGATTATCAGAAATTTCAGAACTTACGGCAGTACCTTGACCAACTGAGGAAGTGGGCCGAGAAATGGTAAATGGATTTTGATGCAGATCAGTGTAAGTTCTTGCATTTTAGAAACTCAAATCAATATCGGAGTTTTATGGTGAATGGCTGGGTCTTAAGGAATGTAGTGAAACAGAGGGACCTTGGAATTCAGTTGCATGGTTCTCTGAAAGTTGATTGAGAGGCACACAGGGCAAGGAAGACTTTTGGCAATCTGGCATTCATCAGTCAGAGCACTAAGTAGCGAATTTGGGCAGCTATGCTGCAGAATACGGGGCACTGATGAGGCCATACTTATAGCGTTATGTTCAGTTTTGTTAACTTTGCTATAGGAATGATGTTATTAAACTGGAATGAGTGCAGAAGAAATTTACAAGTATGTTGCCAAAGACTCAAGGCTCTGAGTTATAGGGAGAGGTTGGAAAAGCTAGTACTTTTTACTTTTGCGTGTTTGAGACTGGGGAGAGGATCTTATTGAAGGGTATAAGATCATAACAGGCATGGATAGAGTGAATGCACCCAGCCATTACTTCCCGGGATTGGACAATCACGGACTAGAGGGCATCAGATCAGAGGGGTAAGAATAAAAGGGAACCTGAGGAACAACTTTTTTACACACAGGGTGATACGCATATGGAATGAGCTACCAGCAGAAGTAGTTAAGATGGGTACATTCACAATATTTAGAATACATTTTGACAAATACAGGATCGGAAATGATACGGGGAAATGGCTGGGAAATGGAGTTAGTGTGAATTGACATTTTAGTCGGAATGGATCAGTTTGAGCCGAAGGACCTATAGGACTCTATGACTCTAACAACCGTTGCTTATCTCCCACTGAATGCTATTTTGTATTTTCCCAATTCACTGGAACAAACTTGACTCTCTCGGCTCCATGCTTTCATCATGTTTGACCAAAATGTACAAACATTCTATATTGTATGCCGACGCCGTCTAAGATACAACATATTAATGTCACTACTCCTCCAAAGCTGCATCAGAGCAAGGACATTGATTAGTCCTCCTGACTACACAAGACCAAATCCGAAAAAAACTTGATCTCTAATTTGGTTCAATACATACTCTTCAACCCACCTGATATACATTTAGGGAATTTATTTTTCACAGCATAAGCAGTCACTTAGTTAACGCAGTTGAAATGCAACTTGAGACCATCCAATAAGACTGCAGTATCCATGATATTTGCATGTCTAATTTTCAGAGCATATGACACTCAGAATTTCTGCAACTGTTTTAGTTCCGATATATAATACACCAATGTTTGCTTCTCCTTTTTATTTGTAAGCTTCCCTTAAACTGAATCTGAGGGACATTGTCTGTGGCGTTATTGATGATAGTTCTTGGACAAGACACCCCAGAAGGGTCACCTTGACGCTGTGATACAGGACAAGCGTCAATAACCTTCTCCGCTGTCAGGATAAGGGTCACCATATTTTATCTGCTCCTTCACACTCCCTGTATACCTGTTATAGCACTGACCACGAACAAGGCTCACACTCTATTTCCAAATAAGGCTCAGGCATTTCCAAACTCACTATTGAATTCAGCAACTTTCTTCCTCACTTTCTCTGTCACCTATGCAATACCCCCGCCACTAATAATACTAAATTGATTTACAACTGTCGACTGACTCATTCCAGACACCTCACCATTCCCCCCAGCCCCACATCCACCAACACTAACAGCAGGGTCACCCATTTCCACTCTCGCTCCCTCTCTCCCTTTCTCCTGTTCCAGGACAAACGATCTTGAATGGGACAGAAAGTGCCAAGCCGGGTGGTGCTGTGCCTGATTTCTGTTCCTCCACGCCCCCTTTTCCCGCCATGTGGGGAGGAACCTGGCATGAGCCAGACAGAAACAAGATGGCTCATGTGGAGCTTCTGAAACATCCACTTCCCATCAACTGAGTAAAGAGCAACATTCAGTTCTCATTTTAAACCCACTGTCAGTTCCAACGTCAGTCCATTCACTCCCAACCGAAAACAGATACCTCACTGCACAGAGATGCAGACACTGAAATGCACAGACTTATTGGCAAACACCCGAACATACTAACATGCACAACACATATAAGGAGATATGCATACACACACATTGCAATACACAGAGACATATACAGTTGCACACAAATAGATACAAGCACAGATAGACACAAAGAGGCTGATACACAGGGACACAGATGTGGCCACACAAATACACAGAAAACAAGCACATGGACACACACACACAGGGACACACATATATATACAACCACAAGGTATGAACTAATATTTCTCCAGTTTCCTCAATTTCCCTCCCCCCACCTTGTCTCAGTCGATTCCCTTGAACTCAGCACCGCCCTCCTAACCTGCTTTCTTCTTCCTGACCTCTCCGCCTCCACTCCACTCCGGCCTATCACCCTCACCTTGACCTCCTTCCACCTATCACATCTCCATCGCCCTTCCCCCAAGTCCCTCCTCCCTACCTTTCATCTTAGCCTGCCTGGCACCCTCTCCTCATTCCTGATGAAGGGCTCTGGCCCGAAACGTCGAATTTCCTGTTCCTTGGATGCTGCCTGACCTACTGTGCTTTAACCAGCAACACATTTTCAGCTATATATGCATACACACAGAGACACAAGCGCTAGTGTCATTAAGACACAAATCGGCACGTTTTTGGTTTATCCAGGGAGCAAGGATTCTAGGTAGAAGGCAGGAAAATGAGTTTGGAGTACATACAAGAGATTATTTAATGGCATATCAGACTCGATGGGCCGAATGGCCTCATTCTGCTCAATTTTTCATGCTCATGTGGTGTTATGCTGTGAAGTATTCACTTTCTGAGATTGCAGCAGAGGCTGGATTTGATACATATTTGACTGGAAAGAGTCAGTGGGAATGTGGGACAGGTTTGGACGGCAGAATGGGTTATGGTTATTCATAATTATTATATCATTAAGTATGAAAAGAGGTGGTGATTTGATGCGAGGTTAGCACAGTTTTAATGTAATGGGTCCGACAATGAAGTAAAGATGACCCTTTGCATTTAGTGCCGTGCGGTCTGTGGTATCCTCATCCTCAGGGAATAGGGAAGACGCTGTTATTGAGGATATTCTAGGCTGAGCTCGACTGATCTTTGCTGGACAGGAGAGTCAATGTTTATCGGGAACAGACAGGAGAGGGATGATCAGAGACAATCGGACCAGCCATGAGCATTCTGAATGTGTTGTTATCTCAATCCACCCTCGATGCTGTTATAGAGATATACTGCTGCCGAGAACCCGTGTATTGTTCCTTCAATCCACCACTCGATGCTGTTACTGGTTAGGGGACCACCCCAATCCGTCAGACAGGATCGTTACAATGAGACAGGAGGAGACCATTCTGCCCCTCTAAGAAATTACACAGGAATATAGAATGAAGTAATTCAGATCGTTGAGTACATTGCACAGCCCAGGACGAGGCCATTTAACCGGCCTGAACAGCTACACAGGAACAGGGAATATGTCACTACCAGGAAATAGAGAGTAGAGAGAAATATTTACTTTCAGCCTGCAAAGCGCTAACTGATGGAATGCCTCAGAGATCACTGTGGGGTTATCAATGACCAATAATCTGCATCAAAGATCTGGAAGAAGTGGAGGGAATGGCTTGGAGCTCAATTAGCTCGTACACCAAGATGGTCATTCATTGTCTCCTCAAATTGAGATACTGAGTCTGCAATATGATTAAACACAGGAAAGGTTAGTGCGCAAACCTTCAGTAGAAATAACATAAGGTAAATTTTCTATTTTGGCATGAAGGATAAAATAATGGTAATCAATTTAAGTGGAGAGAGATTGCAGAACTCTGTGATACAGGCGGTTTCTCTGTTCCTGGGACATGAATCATGTGAAGTCAGTCTGCAGATGCAGCATGTGATTTGGAAGGTAAGTGGAATGATGCTGTTTTTGGCAAAGGGTTAAGGATTAATTGCAGGAATGTTTTACTGCATCTGTACAGGGCATTGCTGAGACCACATCTGATGCACTGTGCGCAGGTTTGATACCCTAACACTAAAATGAAAGGAAATAATTATTTTTGAAATTTTCAAAGAGGTTTCCCTTTTCTCATTCCTGGGATACCGGCCTTTGGTTATAGGGGATAATCAGCTCCGATCTTAGCATAGAAATAGTATTGAATTACCATGGCTTTCAGAAAAGTGCATCAGCTGGATGCATATCATCTCTTGTCAGGGAGACTAACGCTAGAGAATAAATTTGAAGAAAAAAAATGCATTGATATCAATACACATGCTATGAAGGCACCTACCAATACTTACGAATTACGCAGACACGTGTAAGCATGTCTTCAAATTATAAAGTGGGGACATTTTTTGAGATTGAATGGAATTGTATACAAGAGCAATGACACACCTGCATATAATCCATAATCAGGTTTTCCACAGAATGTTCCAGGAGATCGCACATGGTCCAGTTTGGTGTTCAGTTGACATTATGGTATGTTTCAACACAGAGAGGAAGAATATTGTTCCCTGCCTGAGAACAAACAGCCGATTGATCCCTTTCTCTTACATTGTTCCACCACTTAGCAAAGTGTCAGTCGATAAAATCCCTGAGTTATCTTTGCCACTTGTGATGGATTCCTGGTGAGGATTTATTGGAAATTCTCATATGCCTGAAACAAAGGGAATTCAGCCAAATTCAATTGTTCAAGAAAAAAAATCCCACAAACAGTAGCTTATTTGGCCAGAACAACTTCAAAGGTAGAATAACATTTGGGGCACTCTGTCATTTTACCATTTGATATGAGTACATCGTTCTGTGTCTTACATTACCTACTCTGAGACCGATATCATTAGCCACATCATTAAACCGGTTACATTTAAGATTGGTGTAACCAGTGGAGGAGTGGGACGGAAAAGGAAACAGTGACCCTCCAACATTGGCTGGAACACAAATGAGAAATTTTCAAAGGGCTGTCCAAGTAGAAATTCCCTCCCCAGAAGTTTGTGCTGCCTGGATGTTTACATTTATTCAAAGTTGCATTTGTTGACATTTGACAGAAAAGTGAATGTAGAAAATGGTATACAGAGAGAAAACTGCTGGGGCGACCACAATCATATGACACATAATCGTTGTGCTTGGTGGACTGGTGACAACGTGTCTAATGGCACACTCCTGCTGCTCAGTCATATGTTCCTATTTTCCATCCAACCACTCACAGCCCCTGCAAGGAGCAGTTGGAGGCCACTTGCTCCAAATACCTAATCCACAGTAACACAGCATCTCATTCAATTCCTCAAGACGGTCACACACACACGGTTTAGTGTGGGTTGGAAAATGCTATTTGGAAATCCAGGCTGGGTTTGAAAGACGCCTCTGGTCTCTTTGCAGAGTGTCTCCTCTCGGCAACTTGTACTTTATTTGTTGGTCATAATATTGGTCGAGATTCACTGTGAACACAACCCCCATATCTCATCCAGAAATGCTTTGCTCTTTCTGATTGCAACGTTCAGGAAAATTACAACCATTAACTTTGTGATTACATAATATGAGGACATAAGGAACCGGATCAGCTAGTTCGGACGATCAAGTCATTGTATACCATCATGGCTGATTTACTATTGGCATTAACTCCTTTTTAATGCCCAATTCTTCACATCCCTTAGCTGTCTGACAGGTCAAAAATCCATCTACCTCCTCCTTACATACTTTCAGTGATGTAGCTCCCTTAATTCTCTCGCCCAGATAATTCCTGACATTGATTACCCGCTGTGAGAGGAAAACATTCCCTACATACATCGTCACCGAATTGATATGAACGAGCGGTGAACACAGGGGCTCAGCAAACAGTGAATGGCTTGATATCAAGTCAGTATTTGACAGAGGATGGCATCAGGACCACTCACTTATTTGAGCTGAATGGAAATCAGGTGTAACCTCCCACTTGTCTGGGTCTTTCAGATCACAAATAAAGATGCTTGTAGTCGGTGGCCAACATTCCTAACAGTTCCTGGATATCTCTTCAGGAGATCCTCAGGTTAGCCTCCTCAGCACAAACATCTTCAACTGCTACATTAATGTCTTTCCCCATCATAAGATCTGAAGTAGGGATGATGACTGAAGATCACACAATATTCAGACATTCTCTGCCACCTCAGCTCCTGAACCATCATGTGTCCATGTGCAGCAAGACCTGGACAGCATTCCGGTTTGTGCTGTTAAAGTGTCGCTAACATTCATGCAACAGCGCTGCCAGACACTGCACATTTCCCCAGTTAATAGAGGAGCAGCACCCCAGGCTGGTTGCACACTGATATGTGGAAGCCATTGAGCCCGTGGAAGCTACTGAACAAGAAGAGGGACATCCCATTCAATCAATCTGCCTATCCCACAGGAAGAGAAGGGGTCTGGTCTGTACATTGAGCTGTTAAACAGGAACAGGCAGAGCCCAATCAAATCCTTAAACATGTTCCATGAGACCAGGAGGAGGCTATTCAGCCCCACGAGGTAGTTATACAGAAACAGGAGGGCGTCATTGGTACTCTACTATGACAAACCAATGAAACCGAGACTGCATTGATAGGGGGCTCCATGGTTCCATTGTTTGTAGAACGTGTGCTACCTTAACATGGTTTGCTGCCAGTGAGGAGGGAAACCAAGTATTTTGTGTGAAGTCTCAAGGAGGCATCTTCTAGCTCCGAGAAGTCACTCCCATGTGCTCTGTGTAGGTCAGAAGCTGCTGGGAAGAGTTAACTCTTTTATAATGTAGGTACTGTTGCTGCTGTCGGGATTATGGATAGCATGACGTTGATTGCAGGATCACGCAACAATTGAACTGTACTAACGTTGGGAGAGCTTTTTTTCCAAAAGCCTGAACCTCTCTCTCTCTCTCTCTCTCTCTCTCTCTGAATTGAAATAGGTAGTGGGGGTGGTTGTGTGGAATGTTCTCAGAGGCTCTTAAACTATCAAAATGTCTGTTTAGAACATCATAAGTGATTGTACATCCCCCTTAATGTTCAATGCAATCACCTTATTCTCTCACTGAGCGTCACTCACTGTTCACACTGCCATCATCCCAGGGATTAGTCTGGTGAGACTTGAGAGAAAGTCTATCCACAGTACCCCAAATACGGCCTCAACACATTCAGGGATGATCACAATAATCCTTTTCTCTCACTTCAACATCTCTTTTTCCTTCCTGTTATTTCTCTATGCACTACGACTGACATGGAATTTATAAGTTCCTTATATCTGTACGTCAGCATCAATAAAGCCAGCATCAGAGTTGCCTATGGAGATGTGCATCACACTCGGGGAGAACTTCAATGAGACCGAATACACCTAAAAGATGTAATGATCACCTACGTGAATGGAAATGAGATGTACAAACACGGGAAACAGGTAGAGGAAGGGATCAATCTTGACTTTTGTTCTTCTCTCACAGGATGTATGCAGCACTGGTCAGGGCAGCATGTTACGCCAATCTTAAACTGACTGGCTGGTTCAGTTGTTCCACAGGACAGTAAAGAGTAAAACACATTGCTGGGTGTTTGTAGCGTTACAATACAGGATAAATTCTCCAGCTTAATTAAAACCAGAAACAAAGAAAAGATTTATCCAATGCAGTAATGTGTGATAATTCTATAGTCTAAGAACTATTTAAAGCAAAAATTAACAACTTTATTTCTTAAAGTGTTACAGAGAATAATAATTGAACGAATATTTAAAACTTCTTCCTCTAACCTATCTTTGACCCTCCCCCTCCACAATACGAGTCCGATAAGACTCCTAATTAAGATTTACATAATAAAACTTCTTAACTCAAAACCAGGAACTTTCAGTTCTTCTCCATATTCCTGTCTTCTTTTCTTCTGGGGGATTCAGCTTCACTAGTTACTAATCAATGAATATACTTTTAAGGGAGCTATTTTTCAGGCAGTCTTTGCATGCTGGTAGCTTGGCAGCTCTGCTCTCAACTGTTCAATTTTCCACGTTCTTGTACCTCCAAACAATTGGATTGTGTCATTGGCTTTTAAGACTACTAATATATTACATTCAAACTTGATTGGAGGTGGGTCATTTGGGGTATAATTTAAACTGTTTGGCTGAATTTATTTTTGTCTCAAGACGATGAGCTAATCGAGTTGTTCGACCAAATGTTAAGGTATATCTACTTTTCAGAAGACTTGGTGCTGTCAGGTAGTTTAAAGGTGCAGTACACCCACATGTTAATCAATGAAGTCACAAGGAAACCTGACTAGGGAAGGTTGACACATTGACTTACCTAAAGGACTTCAGGCAAGCAGATGGGTTTTTATCACAAATAATAATGTTTGCTTTTAAATTCCACCACTTTCCTTCATGAGATACCAACAGACTATTATTCTGTGGCTCTAGATTATGAGTCAATGGCTTGACCACCATAAACTGTCTTCCTGCACGTGCAGAGAACACGTCAAACATCCTCAAGAGCAATTATTTAGTGATGGACATGTGATTAGAAAGCACTTGAAACTGTTGCATCCAGATTGAACAAAGGCAAAAATCATGGTTCATTCAGAACTTGCACTGAGACTGCAGACGAGATTGAGATTTCATGATGGTGGTTTTGGACAGGCTTGGTTGGTGGGGAGAACATGGATATGTAAATCTGTGAAGGACAAAATGGATTATGGAGTTTGAGAACATTCTGTGTCCTTCTCGCATATCAATGATTAATTTATAAACAGTAGTTTGATAGTTATATTTTATAAGGAAAGGATTTTTTTTGTTTGTAACTGAAGACATTGACTTGCACTTTCCAAAATTTATATATCATGAGCAGAAAGTCAGTTCAACCCGGTTTAGTAGACAAATATAATGACTTACCAGGAACACCAACTATCACAAGGATGGGATAGTAAACACCTTGAATAATCCAAAGGATATCCTGGATCCGTGATGCTAATGATATCCAAGGCCGAGAAAGCCAGTAAAGACCCCAGGATAAACTCCTGTCCATTGTTGGGACATTCCAGTCTAATGTTCTCTGATTCGGATCCATTGTTGGAACATTCCAGTCTAAAGTTCTCAGATTCTGATCCACTGTTGGAACATTCCAGTCTAATGTTCTCAGATTCTGATGTCTCCTCCCACTCTCTCTCTCGAGCTGCTAATCCCTGTTAGTGCTGTCAGTGATGTTCCTACTCACACTGTGGGATAGCACATTGAAGAGAGCCCATTTATCTTCCAATGATGGAAACTCTTCACGCCATAATTAGGATCCACGCAGATTGATATTAATCACAGTCACTGAACAAATACCTCCAGCTAACCCCTTTAACCCCTTTGAATTCAATATTGATTTTATTAAAATTCAAAAGAACGTTTAAAGTTTAGACATTTGGCATGGGATGTGTGTGTGGGGGTGAACAGGAAGAAATATTTGAGATGGTAGATTGAATGTATGTAATCATTCAATTTGCCTTAGCTTTGGCAGTATTGTCAAAGGATTGTCAGAACATAAATAAGTTTCTCCGTTTATAAATCGAAACATACAGTCTTTAACTACTGATCAGTGATGTGATTATAATGTCAGTAAAACATGTAGAGAACTTTTCTAGTCCATAATCTGCCAGAAAAGTGCCTATGACAACATGAGTGATAACAGACAAATGGCATGGATAAATTAACAGAAAATATGATGTGACACACAATTCAGATGGTTATTCAAGGATCAGAGACGGCAGGTGAGGGTAATGCTGTTAATGTTATCGATGTCAATCAACTGCATTGAAGTAAATTTCACTGGATTTTAACTGCAGTGTGATTATGATATTGGGGCATGGCTGCTGAGACTGGAGGGAGGGAACATGATATTTCCCAGCTATCTGCATTGGAATTTTATTCTTTATAAATCATATGGTGATCAAATTTCAGGATACATCTCCAATGAGGAATGAGGAGAGCTAATATTAACCATGCAACCAGAAGACATTGGAACAGAAATTTCGCCATTAGGCCCATTGAGCCTGCTCCGCCATTCCATGATGGCTGTTAAGCTTCTCTACCCCATTCTCCCACTTTCTACCTGTAACCCTTGATCCCCTTTATAGTCAAGAACCTATCTGTCTCACTCCTAAATATACTCAATGACCTGGACTCGACAGCGCCCTGTGGCAGTGAATTCCATCATTTCACCGCCCTCTGGCTGAAGAAGTTTCTCGTTATCATTTTTTGAAAAGGTCTTCTCTTTACACTGTCCCCTCAGGAACTAGTCTCTCCTACCATTGGATATATCTTCCCAAAATCCCCTCTTTTCAAGGTCATTTAGTATTCTGTAAGTTTCAGTTGACCTCATAACATTCTTCTGAACTCTACCAAATACAGACCCAGAGCTCTCAAATATTTTTTATATGTTAAGCTTTTATTTCCTGGCACCATGCGCGGGAATCTCTTCTGAAAACGCTCCAGGACCAGTGAATCCTTCCTGAGGTATGAGACCCAAAACTGCGCACAATAATCCGAATGTGGCATGACCAAAGCCTTGTAGAACCTTAGGAGTACATCCCTGCTTTTATATCCAAGCGCTCTTGAAATAAATACCAACAATGTATTTGCCTTCTTAACTACTGACAACCTGCAAGTTTACCTTTCAAGACTTCTGGACTGGAACCACCTAGTCTTTTTGCACTTCAGATTTCTGAATTGGCTTGCTATTTAGAAAATACTCCATATCTCCATTCATCCTGGCAAAATGCGTTCCCACACTCTCCCACGTTGTACTCTATCTCCCACTTGTTTGCTTACTCTCCAAACCTGTGAAAGTCCTTCAGCAGGTGAAAGTGAGGACCGCAGATGCTGGAGATCAGAGTCAAAAAGGGTTGTCCTAGAAAAGCACAGCCCGTCTGTCAGCATCAGAGGAGCAGGAGATTCGACGTTTCAGGCATAAAGCCTTCATCAGGAATGTGGGGTGGGCGGAAGTGGGCAGAGAAATAAATGGGAGGGGCTGGCGCTGGGAGGAAGGTAGCTTGGAAGGTGACAGCTCAATGAAGGTAGGTGGTGACAGTGATAGGTCAGAATGAAAGGTGGAGTGGATAGATGGGAAGGAAGATGGACAAGTAGGACAGATCAAGAAGGCGGGTCCTCAGTTGGAGGGTTTGATCTCGAATAAGGTGGAGGGAGGGGAGATGAAGAAACTGGTGAAATTGTCCATGATACTGTGTGTTTGCAGGGTCACAAGGCAGAAGATGATGCGTTCTTCCTTCAGACGTCAGGTGGCAAGAATCTGGCAGTGAAGGAGGCCAAAAACTTGTAAGACCTTGGCAGAGTGGGAGGGGGAGTTGAAGTATTCTGCCACAGGGCAGTGGGGTTGTTGGATTTGGGTGTCCGAGAGTGTTCCCTGAACCGTTCTGCAAGTTGACGTCCTGTCTCGCCAATGTAGTGGAGACCAGGAGAAATGGACAGACTAAATGGGGTGTTTGGATGCACAGGATGTTCTCTGCCTGATGTGGAAGGATCCATTGGGGTCATGGGTGAACGTGGGGTGGGAGGTGTTGGCACAGCTTTCATACATTTTGCAATAGCAAGGGAAGGTGCGGGGAGTGCAAGGTGGATTGTTGGGGCCGCGTGGACCTAACGAGGGAGAGATTGTGAGGGAATGGTCTCAGCAGTTTGATGATAGGAATGGGAGGAAGTATTTCTCTGGTGGTGTGTTCTGACTGTTGGCAGCAGAAATGGCGGAGAATGATACGTTGTATCCTGAGGTTGGTGGGACGGAAGGCGAGCACCAGAGAGGTTCTAACTTGTTGCAGTAGTTCAAGGGCAGAGGTGTGCGAAGTTGAGGAAATGTGCTAGAGCACCTTCCTGCAGCCGAACCTCCTCTTCAATGCTACCTGACCCTTTATCTATTTTTGCACTGTTTGAAAGCTTAGCCAGAATGCCGTCAGTTCCTTCATATAGATAATGAATGCACAAAGTGAAAAGTTGTGGTACCACCACTGATTCTTTTGAAACACCACTTGTCACTGGCTGCAATCCTGAGAAGAACCCTTTGATCCCCACTCTCTGCTTTCTGTTTGACAGCCAAACTTCTATCCATGCTAGCACCTTACGTCTAAAACCATGGACCCATATCTTTCGCAACAGCCTCATGCATGGCACCTTGTCAAAGGATTCTTGAGGTGCAGATGGACAATATCCATCGGTTCTCTTTGATCCAATCTGCTCATTACTCCCTCACAGTATCCTAGCCGGTTTGTCAGGCATGACCTCCCCTTGATGAAACATGCTGACTCTGTCCTATTTTACCAAAGACCTCCAAGTATTCAGAAATCACTTTCTTCACGATGGATTCCATGATGTTACCCACATACAAGGTTAGGCTAATCAGTCTATAGTTTTACATCTTCTGCCTAACACCCTTATTAAACAGGGTGTCATGTTAGCAAGTATACAGCCACTTGGCCTTTTCGAGGTTTTAATCATTCCTGAAAGATTACCACTTGCACTTGCACGAACTCTTCAGCTATCTCGCTTACAAGGTTGTGGTGTAGTCCAACTGGTCGAGGTGAGTTATCCACATTCAGGCCATTCCGTTTTCTAACATGTTCTTATTGGTGATGGCCACCGTATTCAGTACTGCCCTCTCACTCTCTTCAGTTCTGGGAAATTTCTCGTGTCTTCCACCGTGAAGACTGATGCAAATTTCCTCAGCTATTTCTTTGTTTCCCACTACTGTCTCTCCAGCATCATTTTCCAGTGGTCCATATTCACTTTTACTCTCTTTTGCACTTTATATATCTAAAGAATCTCTTACAGTTTTCTTTGTATTAGTGGTTAAGTTAGCCCCATATTTAACCTTCTCCCTCCTTATTTATTTTTTCTTGCCTTCTGTTGGCCCCAATTCTCCCGCTTCCTCTGCCATTCACGGCTCCTTTGCTTATATGCAATCGCTGACTTCCCTTGTCAGCCCTGGTTGCCTCATCCTCCCTGTACCATGTCTCTATTACTCAGCATGAATCACTGCATTGTCTCCTGAATTAACCTTGGAATCTCCTGCCATTGCTGTTCCCCTGTCTTTCCTGCTAGACCGCTGTCCCGGTCAATTCTACCCAGCTTCTCCCTTCTGCCTCTCCAGTTGCCTTTATTCAGCTGAAATACTGTAAACTCTGATTCTTTCTTCTCTCTGCTATTGCAGAATAAATTCAACCATGTTCTGATCACTGCATCTGAAGTTTTCCTTCATCTTAAGCTCCCTTATCTAGCCTGTTTCATTAAATCCAGTGACATCCCTTCCCGAGTGGGCTCCACCACATGTTACTCCAAAAAGCCATCCTGTAGACATTTTCTCAAATTCCTTTTCTTGCGATTCACTAACAACCTGGTTTCTAATTCCACTTGCATATTGAAATCCCCTTTGATCACTATAACTTTGCCTTTCCTACAGATCTTTACTATCTCCTGGTGTATCTTGTCCCCCAGCTCCTGACTACTCTTTGGAGGCCTGTGCAAGTCTCCAACTGTGATTCTCTTTCCTTTGTGGTTCCTCTATTCTACCCACGCAAATTCTATACCATCTGACCTTCTTTATTTCTTACTATTGATTTAATTTCATTTCTTATTAAAAATGGAAATCCACTCCCTCTAACATCTACCTTTCCGATAGAATATATGTCCTTGAATATCCTGACCCCTTGCAGCCACTTCTCTGTGATGCCCATCACGTCATACCTACCAATTTCAATCTGTACCACAAGCTCATTTACTCTATTCCTTATACTGCGTGCATTCAGATATAACCCCTTCAATACTGTATTAATGGTTCCTCTTCTCGTTGTCATTTGTTTGTTCAGTTTGATTGCTTACACTTTCCATACACTGTCCTATTTGTATCTGTGCTGCAGATTTAAATAAACTCTCCTGAGCTCTGTACTCTTACCCCCTCTATGCTAATGAAACCCTATAACTGCACCCCCACACCGCACTCACACACACTCCTAATCAGTTTAAAGATCTGTCTACAGCCTTAGTTAGGAATCACCCCGACTCTGGCCGCAGCACGGTTCAGACGAAAACTGTCCCATCGGAACAGGTCCTTTCTTCCTCAGTAATAAAATGTGTTTATTCAACACAAAATACAGGGACCAAAAACAAGCATTTCTGTACATACAAAAACATGAAAACTACAAAGAGACAAGTTTGTTAAAATACACTTACGATGTGGAGCTATATGAATTGAAATGTGAATCCCAAAACCATGGACGAGGTGTTCAAACTTTATCGTTCATTATTTGACCCACAGCTGAGATGTTGATTTCCCTCCTGTCAGTGATCCCCCTCACTGAGATTCTCTCGCCCTGTCTCTCACACAATGTCTAGAGGGACTACAAGTCCTGTTGGCCCAGAATATTTTAATTAATTCACCTTCTCCCTGGAACCAATCTATTGTTCTTTTGGATCCTGATCAGCCGACAGCATCCCGGCTCTGTGATATTATTGGTGATAAATGATCTGGGATGATAGCATTGCGCTCACTGGGTACGGCACCAGACAAAGGGCTTGCAGTCTGTGGGAGTTTCTAAATATAATTTCTGTGTATTTCTCCTCATGCTGTCTTCTGATCTAACTTCACCCTCATCTGATACCTCTTGTTCTCACTCACTCTGTCACTCCGTTTTCTCTCCATTCCTTTTATCTCTCTTCACTCCCTTTTTGCCTGTTATGTTTTCTCTCTCTCACGCACACACACACAGACACACACACTCTGGTCTCTCCGTTTTCAAGTTGTGATGTTGGAGAGCTCGTCGGTGTACAATGGTCTAAACGGCCTATTTCAGTGCTCTATTAATTTTGATGCTCTCTGACCCACAATAAAGACTTTAGGTGCCTGGGGAGACAAGCTGGTCCTGCGAAGGAAACAGTGCAAAATCATCCTTTATCTCTTCCTGTTGTCTGATATGCAGCGGCCTTGAAATATCTGTTCAAACAAAATAGATTGAAATTCGAGCAGTCGGGACGACGTTCACCAGAGGATTTTGCTGTCAGGACTTTATAAGCAGTTCCCACATACAAAATGTGGATTTGCATGAAAGCAACTCTTCCCTGTTGTGGTTCTATGCGCCGAGCTGGGAATTTGTGTTGCAGACGCTTCGTCGCCTGTCTAGGTGACATCCTCAGTGCTTGGGAGCCTCCTGTGAAGCGCTTCTATGATTTATAGTGATTTGTATCTGCCGCTTCCGGTTGTCAGTTCCAGCTGTCTACTGCAGTGGCTGGTAAATTGTGTCCAGGTCAATGTGCTTATTGATTGAATCTGTGGATGAGTGTCATGCTTACAGGAGTTCCCTGGATGTTCTCTGTTTGGCTTGTCCTATAATAGTAGTGTTGTCCCAGTCGAACAGATGTTGCTTGTCATCTCAGTGTGTGGCTACTATGGATAGCTGGTCATGTCGTTTCCTGGCTAGTTGGTGTTCATGGATGCGGATCTTCTGTCTTCCTGTTTGTCCTATGTAGTGTTTTGTGGAGTCCTTGCATGGAATTTTGTACACTACATTGGTTTTGCTCATGCTGGGTATCGGGTCCTTCGTCCTGGTGAGTTGTTGTCTGAGAGTGGCTGTTGGTTCATGTGCTGTTATGAGTCCTAGTGGTCGCAGCATTCTGGCTGTCAGTTCAGAAGTATTCTTGATGTATGGTAGTCCTTTAGGTTGCGGATGTCCTCATTCCATTGTCTTTCCTTTCGGCATCTGTTGATGAAATTGCGGGGGTATCAGTTTTTGGCGAATACATTGTATAGGTGTTCTTCTTACTCTTTTTGCAGTTCTGGTGTACTGCAGTGTGTTGTGGCCTTTTTTAACAGTGTCTTGATGCAAATTCTTTTGTGTGTGTGTTGGCGTGGTTGCTTTCGTCATTTTGGACATGGTCTGTGTGTGGCTTTCCTGTATACCTTTGTGGTGAATTCTCCGTTCGGTGTTCTCTGTACCATCACGACTAGGAATGGGCATTGGTTGTCCTTTTCTTCCTCTCTAGTGAATCGGATTCCTGTGTGTGTGGCGTTGATGAACTGGTGTGTTCTTAATGATTACAAAGTTGTCATCCACATATCTGACCCAGAGTTTGGATTGAATTTGCGGTAAGACTGTTTGTTCTAATCTTTGCATTATCACTTCTGCTATGATTCCAGAGATGGATGAGCAAATTGGTGTGCCGTTGATTTGTTCATATATTTGGTTGTTGAATGTGAAGTGTGTTGTGAGGCACAGGTCCAGTAGTTTGAGTATGCCGTCTTGTTGTCTGTTCTGAATGTCCAGCAGGTTGGCTGTTGTTTCTCTGGCTAGGGTTTTTGTTGATAGAGGTGAACAGTGCCGTCACGTCGAATGAGACCATAGTTTCTTCCTTGTCTATGTGTATATCTCTGATGATGTCCAAGAATTCCTGTGTTGACTGTGTAGAGTGTCTGGATCCGCTGATCTGGTGTTTCAGTTTCAGCTGTAGTTCTTTAGCCAGTTTGTGTGATGGTGTCCCTGGTAGTGATACTATGGGTCTGAGTGGGATGTCTGGTTTGTGCACTTTAGGTAGTCCATAGAATCTAGCGGTGTTGTTGCTTTCAGATTTCATTCTCTGTCGGTCAAGCCTGGTTATCTGTCAGTTTTTTTGTAGGTTCCTCAGTGTGTTGTTTATCCTCTTGGTGAGTTGTGGGGTGGGGTATAACTCCCTCTTTTGGTAGGTGTTGGTATCTGCACATAGCTGTTGCGCTTTTTGGATGTACTCTGCATTGTCCAGAATGACCGTCATTCTGCCTTTATCTGCTGGTAGTATGATTATGTTCTTATCGTTTCTTAGTGCTTTTAGTGCTTCCCTCTCCTTGTTGTTGAGGTTATGTGTTTGTCTTTTCCTTGTTATCAGGGGTACGATACTTTGTCTCACTGTTTGTTGTGTCTCTTCTGTCAGTCCATTTGTTCTGAGTGTGCATTCTAGTGCTACTAGGAAGTCTGCTGTCTTGGTGTCCCTGTGGTTGTAGTTGAGACCCTTGGCCAGTATTGTTCTTTCCATGTCTGTGAGCTGTCTGTGGGAGAGATTTCTAACCCAAGAGTGGTTTGTGGTGTCCTCTCTGTTGTGTGTTAGTTTGGCCTTTTTTTTTCTTTTAGTGCCGTCTTTTTTTGCGTTGTGTGGTTCTGTTCTGTCTTATGGTGACGGCCTGTTATATGGTCCGGGTCCATTCCTGAATGGTGGTTTTTAAAATTAACGATTTTTGGAGCTCAATTTCTTGTCTATACTTGTGTAGTCTGTTGTGTGCGTCTGAGAATACACACCGGATTATTAACGCCACACTCACAGGATTCCGATTCACGAGAGAGGAAGAAAAGGACAACCAACTCCCATTCTTAGATGTGATGGTACAGAGAACACCGAAAGTAGAATTCACCACAAAGGTATACAGGAAAGCCACACACACAGACCAAGTCCTAAACTACGAAAGCAACCACGCCAACACACACAAAAGAATTTGCATCAAGACCCTGTTCAAACGGCCACAAAACACTGCAGTACACCAGAATTGCAAAAAGAGGAAGAAGAACACGTATACAATGTATTCGCCAAAAACGGATAACCCCGCAATTTCCTCAACAGATACCTAAGGGAAATACAACGGAATGAGGACATGCCACAACCCAAAGGACTAGCCACACTACCATGCATCAAAAACATTTCTGAACTGACAGCCTGACTATTGCGACCACTAGGACTCATAACAGCACACAAACCACAGCCCCTCTCAGACAACTCACCAGGACGAAGGACCCAATACCCAGCATGAGCAAAACCAATGTAGTGTACAAAATCCCATGCAAGGACTGCACAAAACACTACATAGGAGAAACAGGAAGACAGCTAACGGTTTCTATCCATGAACACCACCTAGCTAGGAAACGACATGACCAGCAATTCTTAGTAGCCAAACACTCAGATGAAAAGCAACATGAGTTCAACAGGGACAACACTACTATTATAGGACAAGCCAAACAGAGAACAGCCAGGGAATTCCTAGAGGCATGGCGCTCATCCACAGATTCAATCAATAAGCACATCGACCTGGACCCAATATACTGACCACTGCAGCGGACAGCAAGAACTGACAACCGGAAGCGGCAGATACAAGTCATTATAAATGCCGGAGGAAACATCACAGAAGCGCTTCACAGGAGGCTCCCAAGCACTGAGGATGACACCTAGACAGGGGACGAAACGTCTGCAACACAATGTCCCAGCTCGGCGAACAGAACCACAACACCAAGACAATACAGCAGGCTGGTGAGCCTGGTAGCTCTGGTTGAGGGGAAGCATTGCTGAGGGCAGGGTAAGGCAAGGCAATAATTCAAGCATTCAAGTCAGTTCAAAGTGAGTGCGTACAAACACCGAGGGAGCAGCCCAGAGGGACAGTCCATGAGCTGGGTGTGTGTCCCTGAGCACGGTGTCCTTGCAGCAGCATTGCACTGAGAGTTTTCAGTGCACCCTGAGCTGCAGCATTGAAGTACAAAAGTGTTCTGTCAATGGGTCGGAGATGTGCTGGGACGGCATGATGAGGCTGGCGTGTGACAGATGTCAGCATAGGTGGGTGTGGATTACATGCAGCTTCTGTCTGTGCAGTGTTCCCCCAAGACGCGGGTGTCCAAGATAGAGTGCCGCAGGAGCGAGGGGCGAGATGGTGTCACCAGTTACCAGCTCTGACTTTCACGTCCAATTCTCCATATTGAGTTTCCTGCTGTGGGAGGGAGGGTTTGAAGCTGCAAGTTGATGAGGTTGTTGATCATCAGTCATCATTCAGTCAACATCTTGCCACTCCTGCACTCAAATCCTGTTTTAAAGAGTAGTCCAGCACAGGAACAGACCCTTCATGCCAGCAAGCCCACACTGACACATGATGCCGTTCTAAAGTTAATACGAAAGTTTTTGCGCCGACACCCTCTACGTCATTCTGTTCCCTGCTCACTCATATTTGTGCCAAGATCCCTCTTAAACCTTGCTATATTAGCTCCTTCTCCTGTATCAGTGCATTCCAGGCACTTGCACGTTCTGTCTGGAAAAGCAAAAAAAAACCTTGCCGATCATATCTCCTGAACTTTCTCCCTTTTACCTAAAACCTACGGTCATGAGTAATTGATATTTCTACTTTGGGAAAAAAAGCTTCTAACTGTCCGTCTATTTATGCCTCTGATAATTTTGTAAATATCTATCAGGTAGCCCCATAGCCAATGATGCCCAGGTGCACACAAACCATGTTTGTTCAATTTCTCCTTCTGGCTAATACCCTCCAAACAAGGCAACATCCTGGTAAAACATTTCCATACCCTCTCTAACACTTCCACGTCATTTTGCCGGTGTGGCAACCAGTACTGTACACAATATTCTAAATGTGCCCGAACTAGGTTTCTCTACAGCTGCAATATGACCTGCCAATTTTCACACTGCATGCTCTGATGCATGTCTGCAAGTTTGCCATCAGTCTTCTTGATCACCCTATCCACTCATGTTGCCACGTTCCTGGAACTGTGGAGCTGTACACCAAGATCCCTTCGGATGTCGATGTGGCCGGTAGTTTTTCCATCCACTTTATACTTATTTCCTACATTAGACTTTCTAAAACGCATCACGTCGCAACTGTCCAGATAAAGTTACATCTGCGTTTTCTCTGTCCAAGTCTGCAGCTGACCTATATCTTGCTGTATTCTCTGGCAATGATCCTCACAATCTGCAACTCTGACAATCTATTTACACATCTCCAGTCACAAAAACACTATTCCACCACTACTCTGTCTTCTATGACCGAACAGGTCTCTATCCATCTTAGTAACTGACCGCTGATCCCATTTCACTTCACCTTCTGTATGAGCCTGCCAGAAGGAGTCATACCAAAGGCCTTGCTTAGGTCCAAACGGCCAACGTCCAACCTCATGCCCTCATCAATCAATTTTGGCTCCTCCTCTAAACAAATAATCAAGTTTTTGAGACAGGATATTGCCCACACAACTGTGTTTCCTGTTGCTATTAAGTCCATATTAGAATGCTGTTGGAGCTGTACACATTCAGACAAGTGATTATTCCATCATATTCCTGACTTGAACCTTGGAGGTTAGATTAGATTCCCTACGGTGTGGAAACAGGTCCTTCAGCCCAAAAAGTCCACACCAACCGTCAGAAGAGTAACCCAACCAGACCCATTGCCCTACCCTTTATTTAACCCAGACTAATTCACCGAACACTATGGGCAATTTAGTGTGGCGAATTCACCTGACCTGCGCATCTTTGGACTGTGGGAGGAAACCGGAGCACCCGGAGGAAACTAACTCAGACATGGGGGGAAGGTACAAACTCCACACAGACAGACACCCAAAGCCGGAATTGAACCTAGGACCTTGGTGCTGTGAGGCAGCAGTGCTAAGCACTGAGCTCTTGATGGTTACTGTACAGTGAGAGGTATGTCGGGCCGTGAGGGTTACTGTACAGTGGGAGGTGTGTCGGGGTGTGATGGTTACTGCACAGTGGGAGGTGTGTCGGGGTGTGATGGTTACTGTACTATGGGAGGTATTTCAGGCCGTGATAGTTACTGTACAGTGGGAGGTGTGCCGGGGTGTGATGGTTACTGTACAGTGAGGGCTATGTTGGGCCGTGATAGTTACCGTACATTGGGATGTATGACGGGCCGTGATGGTTACTGTACAGTGGGAGGTATGTCGGGCCGTGACGTTTACTATACAGTGGGAGGTATGTCACACCGTGACGTTTACAGTACAGTGGGAGGTATGTTGGGCCGTGATAATTACTGTACAGTGGGGGCTATGTCAGGCCGTGATGGTTACTGTACTGTGGGAGGTATGTTAGGCCGTGATAGTTACTGTACAGTGGGAGGTAGGTCGGGCCGTGACGGTTACTGTACAGTGGGAGGTATGTCGGACCGTGATGGTTACTGTACCGTGGAAGGCATGTCACATCGTGATGGTTACTGTGCAGTGAGGGCTATGTCGGGCCGTGATGGTTACTGTACAGGGGGAGGTAGGTCGGGATGTGATGGTTAATGTACAGTGGGAGGTGCGTCGGTCCAGGAATTTGCAGACTCCATGAGTTGTACAGAATATGATTCTGCTGCCGCCGATAGGCCATTGTACCTCATGGATGCATCGTCATTAGTTGCTTAATCTGTTTAAAGTCTGCACCATTCAGTACATGTCATGGTGAGGAAGGTCTGGAAAATGTGAAGTTAGCCCTTGCTCGCCATAAGGACTGTGCAGTGACCATTATAACCGATATAGGACATGGAAGCGTATATCTGCGGCAGGCTGATTGGTGATGATGTGGTCAATTATATGGTTCCCTGTTATTGGCTCCCCATAACCCGCCACACAGCAGTCTAGCCGCCACAGGATCCAGCATCAATTAAGATTAGATTAGATTACCCACAGGATGGGAACAGGCCCTTCGACCCAATCAGTCCACACCAACCCTCCAAAGAGCAACCCACTACCATGGCCAATTCACCAGAGCTGCACATCTTTGGACTGTGGGAGGAAACCCACGCAGACACAGGAAGAATGTGCCAACTCCACAAAGACAGTTGCCTAAGGCTGGAATCAAACCTGGGTCCCTGGTGCTGTGAGGCAGCAGTGCTAACCACTGAGCCACCACGCCAAACTATATTGACTATATGCCAAGGAACTGCCCTCTTCTGCCTGGCTGTGTCGTTTCTGTGGGACGAACCTACCAGAGAGGAAGGTGATGTTGCCTGGGAAATAGCCCTGTTCACATAATCTTGCTTTCCAGACAATATCTGATGGTTGCTTGATTAGTCTGTGGGAAATACACAACAGGTCACTTTTACATTCTGTATAAAGAAGAGTTAATATCACTTTGTTTCTTACATATTTTAAAAATAAACCAAATCATTGTTTTTCACTTGGAAGCAATTGAAGTGAACAATAATTGAATTACCAGAGCGCACACCTGACTTTTACAGTTCAGTGACTGTAGTAAACAGCCGATTCATGCTCAGTTCAGTGAACACACCATCTTGCAGGCAGCAAAGCTGTTGGAAATGAAATTGAGAAAAAACCTACATTCAGACACAGATTTATGGCTCTCACCACGACCTCCAAAACACTGGCCATCTCCAAAATCTGTCCAGGGAGCTTCCAAACTGGAGCTGGGCAGTTACTCACACAATCCCTTACAATAAACTGGTTAGAGACATACCTGAACAACAGGGAGATGGGTTTGGCGCAGACTGATCAATGAACTAGCACATGGCGCTGGTCCAAATGCACTTCAATATTTGTAACAATGACCTGTAAACAACCATGTCTTGCAAGTTTAGCCCTTCTGATATGCCACCTAAACTCTGTAATTCTGTGCCTTGGACCTAATCCTGAATGAATGTGTTATAACGGTGACGGGTTCCTGCAGCACATGACATCTTACATTGAATCCCTCATAAACCACATCCAGCGTATGTTATCTCCACAATGTCAGCATCCAAACGGAATTGTGCAGCTCCATTGATGGCCGGCATCAGCCCAGCCCAACATTCTTGTATGTGACTTGAACTGGAAATCTCTGTGTAAATGCTTGCAGCATTGTTCTAACCATTAACAACAAAGCCTTTTTACTGAAGGTCCGACATTCTTTCGTAATACCAATTTTTAGATTGTCCAATAAACACAACCCAACAGCACCACCACCTTTATTCAGTTCATTTTTATATAAATATGATGACAACAGTGCACAACTCACAGTATGGAGCATTGAAATGATGGGTCTCATTTCCACACCCAAGACCAAGTTATTATTAAGTACAAGGACTTTGAAAATAGAACACAGAACATAGAACATAAAACAGTACAGCACAGAACAGGCCATTCAGCCCACGTTGTTGTGCCGACCATTGATCCTTATGTATGCATCCTCACATTTCTGTGACCATATGCATGTCCAGCAGTCTCTTAAATGCCACCAATGACCTTGCTTCCACAACTGCTGCTGGCAACGCATTCCATGCTCTCACAACTCTCTGCGTAAATATCCCGCCTCTGACATCCCCTCTATACTTTCCTCCAATGTGCTTAAAACTATGAACCCTCGTGTTACCCATTTCTGCCCTTCAACTCTATCATTACCTTGTATATCTCAATTAAATCCCCTCTCCTCTTTCTTTTCTCCAATGAAAAATGTCCAAGCTCAATCAACTTCTCTTCATAAGGTAAGCCCTCCAGTGCAGGCAGCATCCTGGTAAACCTCCTCTGAACCCTCGCCAAAGCATCCACATCTTTCATATAATAGGGTGACCAGAACTGGACGCAGTATTCCAAGTGCAGTCTAACCAAAGTTTTATAGAGCTGCAACAAGATGTCACGACTCTTAAACTCAATCCCCCTGTTAATGAAAGCCAATACAACATATGCTAACAACCATTTCCACTTGGGTAGCCATTTTAAGGGATCTATGCATCTGAACACCAAGATCCATCTGTTCCTCCACACCAAGAATCCTATCCTTAATCCTGTACTCAGCTTTCAAATTCGACCTTCCAAAATGCGTCACCTCGCATTTATCCAGGTTGAACTCCATCTGCCACCTCTCAGCCCATCTGTGCATCCTGTCAATGTCCCGCTGCAGCCTACAACATTTCTCTTCCGTCAATGACACCTCAAAACTTTGTGTCATCTGCAAACTTGCTGACCAATCCTTCAATTTTATTAATGAGCTCATCCAAGTCATTAATAAAAATTATAAACAGTAGAGGCCCAAGGACAGAGCCCTGTGAAACACCACACACCAGTGACTTCCAGGCAGAATATTTTCCTTCTACTACCACTCGCTGTCTTCTGTAGAGCAGCCAATTCTGTATCCAGGCAGCTAAGTTCCCCGGTGTTCCATCCCTCCTGACCTGCTGAGTGGGCCTACTATGGGGAACCTTATCAAATGCCTTGCTGAAATCCATATACAGCACATCCACAGCTCTACCCTCATCATGACCTGCCCCTCACAAAGCCGTGTTGTCTGCATTTAATCAAGGCATGCTCTTCCAGATGGTCATAAATCCTATCTCTCAGAATCCTTTCTAACACCTTGCAGACGACAGATGTGAGACTTACTGGACTGTAATTGCCGGGGATTCCCCTATTTCCTTTCTTGAAATGAGGAATTACATTTGCTTCTCTACAGTCCGCAGGTACAACTCCAGTGGAGAGCGAGGGTGCAAAGGTCTTCGCAAGCAGCGAAGCAATCACATTTGTCGTTTACCAAAGCAGCCGAGGACAAATCTGATCCGGGCCTGGCGACTTGTCAATATTAATGTTGCTCTTCGGAGTGTCTGTGTGGATTTGTTGGGCGGACGGGTCAGTTTCCACACTGTAAGCTAAAATGTGCTTTAAAAAGCAGTTTGTCCGTCATCATTTTGACCCACAAAGCCTCATTTGAAGACCCTTCCTTTCAGCAGTAACTGACTTGTTAATTAATAATGCAACAGCACAACCTCTTTAACACCATGCCCTGTCCAGCCTACAGTTCCAGTACAACAGAGTATTGAGTTGTTAGCCCTGACCTCCCTCAAACAGGTCTCTGTGATGGTAAAAATGTTACAACTCCACATGTCAACTCATTCTCTTAACACATCTGTCAGCCTGTCTGATAATACTCCAAACATTAACGTAAGCTGGAATATAATACGTGGAAAACCCTGTACCTCGGAGTTCTTCAGTCGTTTCCTGTTTGTTATCAAGCTGCTCAAACCATGAACCACAACTCTAACTCTGGCACTGAATGAATATCTGTGGAATTGTAATTTCATTTTTTTAATAAAATGTTCATCAAGTACAACTTTCCAGAACTGAGCAGCCAGCTCCACATACAATGAGTTTCTGATGGTTAACTCCCTGCTAGTGTGCGGAGGGGACAGCCCTCAGTCATGGAGAAAGTGAGGACTGCAGTTGATGGAGATCAGAGTCAAAAAGTGTGGTGCAGGAAAAGCACAGCAGGTCAGGCAGGATCCGAGGGGCAGTAGAGTTTTTGTTTCAGTCATAAACTCTTCATCAGAAAGGCATTGATGCATTCCTTTATTTTTTCATTCCATGATTCGCAGAATGTTATGAACTGTACTTACTCAGGAAGGCAGCACTGTATGTTGCACTGATATGGAAATCAGCCAATCAGTTGGTTGGACAGGGTGTAGAAAAGTTGAAGGGAAGTACTTACTGATTGAATGAATTACAAATATAAGGAGAGATAAATCCCCTGGGACAGATGGGGTATACCCTTGGTTACTCCAGGAAGTGACGGGAGAGATTGGCGTGCCTTTGGCGATGATCTTTGCGTCCTCACTGTCCACTGGAGCAGTGCCAGCCAGATGATTGGATGCTAACAAATGTCATTCCCTTGTTCAGGAAAGGGAATAAGGATAACTCTGGGAATGACCGAACAGTCAGTCTTACATCAGTAGTGGGCAAAGTATTGCAGGCATTTCTGAGGGAGTGTATTTACAATTATTTAGAAAATGATAGTTTGATGAGAGATAGTCATCATGGCTTTGTGAGGAGCAGGTCATCTCTCAGAAACCTTATTGAATTCTTTGAAGATATAAACAAAACACGTGAATGAAGGTAGACTAGTAGATGTGGTGAACAAGAATTTTAGCAAGGCATTCCCCATTGTAGGGTCATTCAGAAGGTACGGAAGCATTGGGCGCAGAGAAATTTGGCTCTCTGGATATGGGCGTGGCTGGCTCATAGAAGACCGAAGATGGTAGTTGATAGAAAGTATTCAGCCTGGATCTCAGTGACCAGTGGTGGTGTTCCACAGCGATCGGCTCTGGGACCTGTGCTCTTTGTGATTGTTATGAATGACTTTGATGAGGAAGTGGACAAGTAGGTTAGTAAGTTTGCCGATGACACGGAGGTTGGTGGGGTTGTGGATAGTATGGAGGCCTATTGTAGGTTGCATCAGGATATTGACAGGATGCAGAGCTGGGCTGATAAGTGGCAGGTAGAGTTCAACGTGATAAAGTGTGAAGCAATTTATTTTGGAAGATTGAATTTACATAAAGAATACAGGGTTAAAGGCGTTAGACCAAGACTTTCAGTTTTGATGTAAGTGTTGCATTCACCCGAGTGTCAGCACAATATGTGTGGTTATCAAGACCAGACAAAATCCACCAAGTTCAGTTATTAAAACGATTTTTTGCTTGCCGTTTGCTCGTGGTTTCTTCAGATGCATTCTGCTGGGTAACCTATGAATTTGTATCTGACCATCCACAGCCATGTATAATTTTATTTTTAACTTTTGAACGTGAAGGTACATTTGTTGGATATAGTTTCAGAGGGTTTACTGTGAGACACAAAATGTTGCAATAGACTGTCAATTGTAAACGTTTCCACCCAGTGTCTGGTCCAGGGTGCAGATGTACGGAGTCTGGGTAACGTGCCAGTTGTCATCACCATAAGTAACTTTTGCGATGTGATTCTGATACTCCGTGTCCATACATCTGCTCCCTGGGCCAGGCTGTGACTGAGGGTGAATTTGTAAGGCATGGTTCCTGGTCAGTCATTGGTATCTAATTTAGATAGAATTTGTACCTACACTGAGAGCAGTGATAGCCTGTTGGCTAGTTTTCTCCTGCTCAAGGTGGATTCCAAATGGTTCTCTGTGAGGGAATATTTATATGACTGCCCTGACACAGGTTGGAAACTCTCTTCACAGATTCAGGACCAGACCAATGGCTCTCTGAGTGCTACATGCAATTGTGAGGTCCAGTAGCACTGTACCTCAATTCACCTTTTTGGAATCCACTTTTAATATCGGTCATGATGCAAAGTGATTGGTTTACTGACCTGGACAATAGTCAGGAGATTGCCATGCTTGTGAATTGGGCAATAATAAGGTATGAGCTACAATTATTCAACTGAACACTAACTGAATTAAAATATAAACATCGAACGACCTTTTATGATACAAAAGTAAAGAATGCACATTTTGTTTTGTATCAATAAAGAACATGTTATCTGACTGTGCTGGTGATTACAATTACACATTGAATCTGTTTTCAAATGCATACATTGTCGCTCTATCATTTGTAAAGTGGGTGACCTCTGACTGATTGAATATTCAGAGTGAGCAAATGATTGAACAATTAAATAGAATTCTTACTCTTACACATTTAAATTTAATCAATCAATTTAATTTCTCGCCTGAAATGTGTGAGCTTCAGTTATTTGCCAAATATTATATTAGTTTTAAAATAATGATAGAAAAGGATAGACTAGATCTAAAAGTTGAAGTTCTAAATTGGAGAAAGGACAATTTTGACGGTATTAGGTAAGAACTTTCAAAAGCTGATGGTGGCAAATGTTCACAGGTAAGCAGACGGCTAGAAAATGGGAAGTCTTCAGAAATTAGATAGCCGGAGTCCAGAAACAATATATTCCTATTAGGGTGAAAGGAAAGGCTGGTAGGTATACAGAGTGCAGAATGACTAAAGAAATTGAGGGTCTGGTTAAGAATAAGAAGGAAGGTTATGACAGGTACAGGCAGGATAAATCGAGTGAATCCTTAGAAGAGTATAAAGGAAAAAGGAGTATATTAAATAGGGAAATCAGGAAGGCAAAACGGGAACGTGAGATAGCTTTGGAAAATAGAGTTAAGGAGAATCCAAAAGGATTTTACAAATACATTGAGAACAAAAGGGTGAACATGAAGAGAATAGAGCCCTTTGTGTGGAGCCACGGGAGATGGGAGAGTTACTAAGCGAGTATTTTGTACCACTGTTTACTCAGGAAAAGGATATGGGAGATATAGATATCCGGAGAAATAGATGGTGACATCTTGGAAAATGTCCATATAACAGAGGAAGATGTGCTGGATGTCTTGAAATGCATAAAGGTGGAAAAAAATCCACAGGACCTGATAGATCAGGTGAAACTTGAAAGGGTTCAGAAAAGATTTGCAAGGATGTTGCCAAGGTTGGAGGGTTTGAGCTATAGCTGGAGGTTGAACAAGCTAGGGCTGTTTTCACTAGAACGTTGGAGACTGAGGGGTGACTTTATAGAGGTTTATAAAATCATGAGGGGCATGGATAGGGTAAATAAACAAGGTCTTTTCTCTGGCGTGGTGAAGTCCTGAACTAGAGGGCATAGCTTTCAGTTGGGAAGGGAAAAATATAAAAGATATGTAAGGGGCATTTTTTTCACTCAAAGGTTTGTACGTGCGTGGAATGAACTGCCAGAGGAAGTGGTGGCGGTTAGTACAATTGCAACATTTAGATGGCGTCTGGATGGATATATGAATAGAAAGTGTTTAGAGGGGTATGAGCTGAGTGCTGGCAGGTAGGAATAGATTGGGTTGGGATATCTGGTCGGCATGGACAAGTTGGACCGAAGGTTTTTTTTCCCCATGCTGTACATCTCTTTGAACCTGTGACTGTAATTTGACATGCACTATCAAATAACTACACCATTTATATTATCAAAGTGTAGCAGACAATAAGTTGAAAACTTGCTATTTTTAGAATGAATGATAAAGAATACTCCAACACAGGGACAGACCCTTCGGCCCTCCTAGCCTGTGCTGATCCAGATCCTCCTATTATCTAAACCTGCCACCTATTTTCTAAGGGTCTGTATCCCTCTGCTCCCTGCCTATTCATGTTTCTGTCGAAATACATCTTAGATAACGCTATCGTTCCTGCCCCTACCAACTTCCCTGGCCACATGTTCCAGGCTGCTACCGCCCTATGTGTCAAGAACTTCCAACATACATCTGCCCTAAACCTTTCCCCTCTCACTTTAAACTCATGACCCCGAGTAATTGAGTTCCACAATCTGGGGAAAAAGCTTCTTGCTATCCACCTTGTGTATATCTGTCTTGATTTTGTAGACCTCAACCTTTGTCTTGGTAATGAAAATAGTCATAATTAACTCAATACTTCTTCATAACATGCACTGTCCATCCAAGGCAACATCCTGGTGAGCCTACTCTGTACCCTACTCAAAGCATCCACATCCTTTTGTTAATGCGGTGACCAGAACTATATGCAGTATTCCAAATACGGCCTAACCAAAGTCCTATGCAACTATACTCAACGCCTGAACCAATGAAGGAAAGCATGCCATTTGCCACCTTGTCCACTTTACTGACCTGTGTTGGCATCTTCACAAAACAATGGACCCGAACACCCAGATCTCGCTGCATGTCAATTTTCCCCAGGAAATTTCCGTTTATTGTAAAGTTCACTCGTGAACTGGATCTTCCAAAATGAATCACCTCGCATTTGCAGAGATTGAACTCCACCTGCCATTTCTGTGCCCATCTCTCCAATCCATCTATATTCTGCTGTATTCTCTGATAGTCCCCTTCACAATCTGCTACTCCAACAATCTTGGCAAACTTGCTAATCAGGCAAAAGATACCTTCTTCCAAATCATTGATATATATCACAAACAACAGTGGTCCCAGCACAGATCACTGTTGCACACCACTGGTCATAGGTCTCCATTTTGAGAAATCCCCTTCCACTATTACTCACAGGCTTCTGTTGCTCAGCCAGTTCTCTATCCATCTCGATAGAACACTCTGGACCCCATGCGACTTCAACATCTCTGTCTGCTCACCATGGGGAACCTAATAAAACGCCTTACTCAAGTCCCTCAGTATCTTCTCCAGCAGCTTCCCTATCAGGCTCACCAGTCTACAATTACCTGGATTACCTCCGCTATCCTTCTTAAACAAGGGGACAATATTAGCAATTGTCCATTCCTCTGGGATCTCACCCATGTTCAGTTATCCTGCAAAGACATATGTTAAAGCTCCAGTTATTTCCACACTCATATCCCTCAATAACCTGTGGTTGATCTCATCCGGACTGGGGAACTTGAGTACCTTAATACCTTTCAGAGTATTCAAAACTTCCTCCCTCTTTATGTCTACTTGACCCAGAGTACACAGAGATCTATCCCTAACCTCAACATCCGTCACATCCCTCTCCTTGGTGAATACAGATGCAAAGTACTCGCTAAGAATCTTACCCATTTTCTCTGACTTCATGCTTAACTTTCTTCCTTTGTCCTTGTGTGGGCCAATCATTTCTCTAGGTTCCCTCTTGATACTTATAAATGAAAAGAAGTCTTTGGGATTTTCCTCAAGTCTGTTTGCTAACGATATCTCATGACCACTTTAGCGTTCTTAAATCCTCGATATTTACTGTAAAATGTAGCTAGTGAAAAGAAAATAAACATTTGTTTGTGCGAGTGGGAACTCAGACCTTTTCAAAGTATTTTGTGCCCAAAAAAATTTGAAAGCCGTCTCAGTGCAAATGAAATGCAAGAGAAGAAACCTCTTGGGAAGAGTAATTTTCAGCCACTGTCCCACCAAAGTATTTCTGAGGTAGAAAAGAGTGAGGGTTTTTAACAAGGGCACAACAGTAACTATGGGTGGTCTGAACATGCAAATAGTCTCAATTAATCAACTGGACAGTGATATATTTGAATAAAGATTTATAGAGTGTATGAGAGATTATTTCTGAGAGTAGGACGTCATGGAAACAACCAGACAATGGGGCGGCACGGTGGTTCAGTGGTTAGCACAACACCAGGGTCCCAGGTTCGATTCCAGCCTCGGGGGACTGTCTGCGTGTAGATTGCATATTCCCCTCCCTGTCTGCGTGGGTTTCTCCCCCCCACCCCCCAACAGTCCAAAGACGTGCAGGTCAGTTGAAGTGGCCATGCTAAATTGCTCATAGTGTTAGATACATTACTCAGAGGGAAATGGGTCTGGGTGCTCTACTCTTCCGAGAGTCGGTGTGGGCCTGTTTCCATACTGTAGAGCATCTAATCTAATTTTGATTTGATATTATGTAACAAGGAAGGATTTGTGGATGAGCTTTGCCTTGGAAAGAGTGACCACAACATGCTGGAGTTTCACATTCAGATTGAAAGAGTAATGACAGAGTCGTACATGAGAGATTCAGTGTTAGTCAATGATAATTGTACTGGCCTAAGGAAGGAATTGCTTGTGGTGATCTTGGGGGTGGGGTGGGGGGGCGGGGGGGGGGGGTGGCGAGGGTGAAGAGAGAAAAAAACAATCAAAGGCAGGACAACTGAAGAAATTTGGCAAACAATTGGGGATATGCTAAAGACCGCAGAGGAATTCATTACGAACAAAAATCATCCATATCTCGATAAGAAAATAAAAGATAATATGAAGGAAAATCCCAGTGTACATCATACTGCACACGTTAGTCACAGTGTGGAGGATTGGGAAAGTCAGTGGCCTGGTGGTGTTATCACTAAATTCTTACGTGTTAAACCCAGATAATGTTCGAGTGACCTGGGTTCAAGTCCTGCCACAGCAAGTGGCGGAGCTTAAATTCAAATCTGGAATTAAGAGACTGATGGTGGTTATGAATCGATTGCCAAGCAAAACTCACCTGGTTCCTCATGTCCTTTAGGGAATGAAACTGCCATTCTACCATAGCTTCAATTAGATCCACCTTCATCCTTATAAACTCCAGCGAGTATAGACCCAGAGACCTCATATGTTAAGCTTTTAATTCGGAGGACAATTCGTACGAAGCCCCTCTGAACATACTCCGGGGCGGTACATCCTTCCTGAGTTATGGGGCCGAAAACGGTACACAATACACCAAATGTGGTCTGCCCAGAGTCTGATAGACCCTCAGAAATCCATCGCTGGTGTAATATTCAAGTCTTCTCAAAATAAATGCCATCACTGTATTTGCCTTTCTGACCAGATTAACCACCTGAAATAATAATCTTACGATGGACAATAATAAATTTACCATGGAGTTATAAAAATGAACAATGATTAAATCATGCTGGGAAGTAGAACCCCACCTTGACCAAAGTCTCTGTGCTCATGCACATGCTGCAGAATCCAGACAGGCTGCAGCTCCCCACAAATAGTTGCAAAGAAACCTGCAGCAACAGAAGTTGGACCTGAATGGGATGATGGAATGTCGCACTTGGGCCAAAAATGTGACAACACCTGGTTGAGTCTGATTGATCAGAGTAATTGAACCTGATCATTTCATTGGCAGATCCTCCACACCCTCCCAAAAGGTGTGAAGACTCGGAAGGATAAGAATCACCGTAAAGCCCCTCATAGAGTGGTAACTCGAGAATAACCACTGAAAGAGAAGACGCCTCCAAGACCATCAGAAGAACAAGACGACTTCACCACGTGGAATCCGGTCAACGTCTAGTGGGGTGGTATGTGATCATCCAAAGTTAAGTTAAACCATAAGATAATTTGTAGTGTTTTGCATTACGTTATAGTGCGTTTTATTGTTCTAATATTAATTGTGTTCAATAAACAAATATTATTGTTTATAACAGTTGACTCAATTCTTTTGATGAATGTAAGATTTCAAACACATTGTGCGGCAGACACACCACCGTCCTAACTACTGACTCAACTTGCACGATTACCTTAAGACAATCCTGGACTGGAACTCGCAACACTCTTTGTACTTCAGACTTCTGAATTTTCTCCCCAAATATAAAATAGTCCATGCCTCTCTTCTTCCTACTAAAGTGCATCACCGCGCACTTTCTCAGGTTGTATTCCATCTGCCACTTGTTTGGCCACTCTCCTACCCTCTTTAAATCTTTCTGCAGCCTCCCTGCCTCCTCAATGATACCTGTCCCACTACCTACCTTTGCATCATCTAAAAGTCTCGCCGGAGTGCCCTCAGTTCCTTCATCTAGATTGTTCATGTACAAAGTAAAAAGTTTTGGTTCCCTTGCAGAACACCAGTTGTCATCGGCTGCTATCCAGAGAAGGAGCCTTTTATTCCCACTCTCTACCTTCTGCCAGACAGTCCAGCTTCTGTACACACTAGTACCTTTTCTCTGACACCATGGGGCCTTATCTTACTCAGCATCCTCCTGTGAAGCACCTTGTCAACGTCCTTCTTGAAGTGCAGATAGATAACATCCATTAGCTCTCCTTGGTCTAACCTTCTTGTTACATCCTCAAACAATTCTAACAGATTCATGAGCATGACCTCCCCTTGACGAAACCAGACTGACTTCGCCCTACTTTACCATGCACCGGCAATTATTCAGAAATCTCATCCTTCACAATGGATTCGAGGAACTTATGCACGACTGGGGTTAGGCTTATCAGTTGATAATTTTCAGCCTTTGGCCTTATTCCCCTTTGAAACAGGGTGTCAGCGAGATCCAAGATGGCGGCGACCAAGTAAGTATGAGTCTGCAGAGCTCTGCACAAGATTCAGACAAAGTGGGATATCCACCCTCACCTCACCTGTTAAATTATTTAAAATAGTTTTTGCCCAGCAGCCTTGGCCATTCTACATCAAACTTTATAATTTGACGCTTTTTAGAATGACCAAAGGTAAAAGTTCTCATTGTTTACAACAGGCAAGGATCCCTGCCCACCCCACCTCCCCCCACCTCGCAGCAAGGTAGACGTCTGCGGCCGCCGCGGAGGAATCACCTGCAGAGGCGAGCCTGATCTCGGAGCTTGTTACACTCAGAGAAAAGATTGATGAGTCCATTGAAGAGACTCAGTCCAGGTGGGAGTCAATCTCGGTCATGCTGCAGAAACATGACGGAGAGTTAGAGAAACTCAGGCAGCGTGTCTAAGATGCAGAGCAATGGACCACGGCCTCCGAGAACAGTGCTGAGTTATCCATGGGTCAGCTCTGGGCTCTGGAACATTGAGTGCCGACCTTAGAGGAACATATTGACAACCTCGAAATTCGAGGTCATCGGAAAATATTCGGTTGCTGGGCCTTCCCGAATGGGAGGAGGAAGCCCAGCGTTTTGCTTTCCTGAAGCAATGGCTCCCACAGCTGCTGAAACTGGGGTCGGAGCTGGGCCAGGTGCGGGTTGAACGGGACCACCGGCCTGCTGTGCGCCGGCCCGGGTCGGACCAGCGCAGCCCGGCCAGTCCTAGTTCAACTTCAACATTAGAGAGCAAAACAGATGCTGCTCGAGGGGGGAGGTTGGTTAGCTCCCACCCTTTTAACCTCTGTCTTATGAGGTATTGGAATTTATTTACTCTACTTTGTCATGCCTGGGACGAGGGCATAGATCTGGCTGGGAAATGTTATGGCGGGATTATTAGAAGCTAGTCGTGCCCTTTGTGAACAAATGGGAAAGTCTCCTTTTAAATATGTTTTATACCATTTGTTTTTAGGAGTAGTTCTCAGTTGTTTTAATTTCGCTGCTTAAAGAGTGTTTTCACGTGTGAAGCGTTTTTGGGTTTTTGACAATGTCTTTTGGGTGGGGTTATTCTTCCTGCGGGGTCTCGGGCTTGCTTGGACGATCATGGCTAGCCATTCGTTTAGGTGATGCACCGGAAATGTCAAGGAGAGCTACTCACCAATCAAAAGAAAAAAAATATTATCAAGTCTTAAAAAAGAAAGGTTGGATGCAGCCTTTCCACAGGAGACGCATTTACTTGATAAGGAGCATTCGAGGCTGAAATAGGATGGATTTGGTCAGGTGTTCTTTTCATCTTTAACCTCAAAAAGTAGGGGAGTAGCCATTCTTATTCAGACGAATTTTCCCTTCCAAATGCTAAGCCAATAAAAGATGAGTCTGGATGTTATAGAATGATTAAAACCTTAATATATGGAGAAGAATATGGATTTTGAATCTCTATTGCCCCCCGGGGCACCCTTTTAAATTTGTGATGGAAACGTTCTCCAAGTTGATGGCACTCGGGGTGCACCACACAATTATAGGGGGAGATTGTAATTGTATCATCAACCCAGGGGTGGACAGAATACCTAAGATCTCTGTGGGCGTATCTTTGATATCTAGGCAATTGGCGGATCTGAGTAGGGAGTTAGGGCTAGTAGATGTTTGGGTGTGTCTTCACCCTGATGGTGAAGACTTCAAATATGGTGAACCAAAAGACGGAATTATTTTATAGAACATTGCACACCTTTATGAACTACATTGACACAGATATATCACCCATATTGTTCAGGGCCTTTGCTTAGCCGTTGGGATGGTTCTGGCTGGATCGGGGGCTCCTGGGTGGAGGAATCCTGTATCAATACGGGTTCTGTTATGACTTAATATAATTTTCAAAACATATGTATCTAATTAGTTATTTACTTGTTAATTTTCTTCTCTCCTTTTGTTTAGTTTTAGTAATGTAGGATATCCTATTTTTTTTTGCTAATTTGGAGAATAGATTAGTAGTTTGTTTTTAAATTCTATATTGGGGTTGTTATTATATTGTAAAGCAGAATACACTAGTTTGTACTATTTTTGTAATTTTGTAAAAAAAATTCAAAAATCTTCTTTTCATTAAAAACAAACAGGGTGTCACGTTCGCAATTTTCTCGTCTTCTGATACCCTCTCTGATTCCAATGATTTGTGAAATATCACCATTAATGTCTCCATCCAGCTTATTTACAAATTTAGTTTTTAGAGAAACTTCTCCTAATCAGGTCTGCCTCCTCACTGTCTTGAATTTTTCAGATATCATTCATGTCTTCTGCCGTGAAATCTGACGTGAAATAATTATTCAGTTTCTCATCTATTATTTGTTCCACACTACTATCATTCCAGCGTCATTTTCCAGTGCCCGAATATACACTTTTGCTTCCCGTTTTTGCCCTTAATATATCTAAAGAGACTCCTTCAGTCATCCTTTCTATCACTGGATGGCTTAACTTCATATTTAATCATCCCCTCCATATTTCTTATTTTGTTGCCCTCTGTTCCTCTTTGTAAGCTTCCCAATTCTTTGGTTTTCCACTGCCATTTGCCATGTTATCTGCTTTCTCTTTTTCTTTTACCCGAGCCATGCATTCCCCAGTCATCTGTGGATGCCTCATCCTCCCTGTACAATGCATCTACTACCTCGGGACGAATCTCTGCTGTGACTCCTAAATTGCTTCGAGAAACTCCGGCCATTACTGTTCCACTGTCTTTCCATGTCTTTGTCGGTGCCTTTGTACAGCTGTAATGTTAACTCCGATTCTACTTTCTACCTCTCAAATTGAAGTTTAGGTTCAATGATATTAGGATCACTGCCTCCAAAAGGTTCCTTCACCTTCAGCTTCCTTCTCAATTCTGCCTCATTGCTAAACTCTAAATCCGGTATTGCCCATTCCCTTGTTGCCTTCACCATAAGCTGCTCCAAAAAGCCATATCGAAGACATTTCACAAATTCCTTTCTTTGCAAACCACCACCAGTCTGATTTTCCAAATCCACCAGCATATTGAAACCCTCCCACTCAGTCTAACTTTGCCTTTCCTATATATATTTTCTATCTCCTGGTCTATCATGTGCCCCATCCCCTGACTATGATTCAAAGGCCAGTACATTACTCCAACTATGGTTTTACACCTTTGTCGTTCCTCAGTTCTACCCACACACATTCCACGCCATCTGACAATACTTTGAGTAATGGGAACTGAGTGATGTGACTGAAAAACACTTTAGCTTTGTCTCAAATTTATAGTTTAGACATGGAATAAAAATATTTCATTTTAAATTACTTTGAAATGTCGCCACAGTACGTTTCTTTGACCAAATACTCTGTCTGTATTAGGGAAGAATACAAACTGTTTTAACTGTTAGAGAAGGAAGATAGGAAGAGGACACGACTAGATAAAGAGATATACGTTGGAACAAGTGAACAGGCAAGTAATGGTGTATGGAACATAGTAGGAAAAATGTGTCTGTGCTGAAAGATATTGGTGGGTTGAACAGAAACGTAATGTATTATTTCAGTGGAGAAATTGGCTTTAGGCACTGAAGAACCGGGCACCTGGGTTACAAAATAAAAACTTTACGGGTTCATCAAATTTTTAGGGAGGTAAGATAAATGTTGAAACTTTCTGAAACAGGATGTATTTAAAAGTACGGGCGATTTTCTACAGATCTACAAGGTAGTGGTGTAACCACATCTAGGGAGCGATGGCCACAATGATATGTTGTGGTTCTGCTCGCCGAGCTGGAAGTTTTTGCTGCAAACGTTTCGTTCCCTGGCTAGGGAACATCATCAGTGCTGTTGGAGCCTCGTGTGAAGCGCTGCTTTGATGTTTCTTCCGGTATTTATATTGGTTTGTTCTTGCCGCTTCCGGGTGTCAGTTTCAGACGCAGTGATTTGTATGTGGGGTCCAGGTCGATGTTTCTGTTGATGGATGTTCTTGTCACTTCCGGGTGTCAGTTTCAGCTGTAGTGGTTTGTATATTGGGTCCAGGTCAATGTGTCTGTTGATGGAGTTTGTGGATGAATGCCATGCTTCTAGGAATTCTCTGGCTGTTCTCTGTCTGGCTTGTCCTATGATAGTGGTGTTTTCCCAGTCAAATTCATGTTGCTGGTTGTCTGAGTGTATGGCTACTAGAGATAGCTGGTCGTGTCGTTTTGTGGCTAGCTGATGTTCATGGATGCGGATTGTTAGCTGTCTTCCTGTTTGTCCTATATAGTGTTTTGTGCAGTCCTTGCATGGTATTTTGTAAACTACGTTAGTTTGGCTCATGCTGGGTATTGGGTCCTTTGTTCTAGTGAGTTGTTGTCTGAGCGTGGATGTTGGTTTGTGTGCTGTTATGAGTCCTAAGGGTCGCAGTAGTCTGGCTGTCAGTTCTGAGACGCTCCTGACGTATGGTAGAGTGGCTAGTCCTTTTGGTTGTGGCATGTCCTCGTTCCTCGGTCTATCTCTTAGGCATCTGGTGATAAAGTTGCGTGGGTATCCGTTTTTGGCGAATACCTTGTATAGATGTTCCTCTTCCTCTTTTCGCAGTTCTGGTGTACTGCAGTGTGTTGTGGCCCTTTTGAATAGTGTCCTGATGCAGCTTCGTTTGTGTGTGTTGGGGTGGTTACTTTCATAGTTTAAGACTTGGTCTGTGTGTGTTGGTTTCCTGTGTACCCTTGTGGTGAATTCTCCGTTGGGTGTTCTCTCTACTAACACGTCTAGGAATGGGAGTTGGCTATCCTTTTCCTCTTCTCGTGTGAATCGGATTCCTGTGGGTGTGGCGTTGATGATTCGGTGTGTTTTTTCTATATCTGTGTTTTTGATGATTACAAAGGTGTCATCAACATATCTGATCCAGAGTTTGGATTGGATTTGTGGTATGGCTGTATGTTCTAACCTTTGCATAACTGCCTCTGCTATGAGTCCCGAGATTGGTGATCCCAGGGGTGTTCCGTTGATTTGTTCGTATATCTGATTGTTGAATGTAAAGTGTGTGGTGAGGCACAGGTCCAGTAGTTTAAGTATGACGTTCTTGTTGATAGGTTCGGCCTTCTGTGTTCTGTTATGTATGTCCAGTAGGTTGGCTATTGTTTCTCTGGCTAGGGTTTTGTCAATTGAAGTGAACAGTGCCGTCACATCGAATGATATCTTGGTTTCTTCTTTGTCTATGTGTGTATTCCTGATGACGTCCAAGAATTCCTGTTTTGATTGTATGGAGTGTTTGGATCCGCTGACTAGGTGTTTCAGTTTTTGTTGTAGTTCTTTGGCCAGTTTGTATGCTGGTGTCCCTGGTAGTGATACTATGGGTCTGAGTGGGATGTCTGGTTTGTGTACTTTGGGTAGTCCATAGAATCTGGGGGTGTTGCTGCTTTCAGGTTTCATTCTTTGCTGGTCCGCTTT
Source organism: Hemiscyllium ocellatum (assembly GCF_020745735.1). Classification (NCBI taxonomy): domain Eukaryota; kingdom Metazoa; phylum Chordata; class Chondrichthyes; order Orectolobiformes; family Hemiscylliidae; genus Hemiscyllium; species Hemiscyllium ocellatum. The sequence goes on along the minus strand of NW_026869127.1, from coordinate 298,864 downwards.
GGTTATCTGTCCGTTTTTTTGTAGATTCCTTAGTGTGTTGTTTATTCTATTGGTGAGTTGTGGTGTGGGGTCGGAATCCTTCATATGGAAGGTGTTGGTGTCTGCGAGTAGTTGTTGTGCTTTACTGATGTAGTCTGATTTATGTACGATGACCGTCATTCTGCCTTTATCTGCCGGTAGTATGATTATGTTTTTGTCATTTTTCAGTGCTTTCAGTGCTTCCCTCTCCTTGGTGTTGAGGTTATGTGTTTGTCGTTTTCTTATCATCAGTAAAGCACAACAACTACTCGCAGACACCAACACCTACCATATGAAGGATTCTGACCCCACACCACAACTCACCAATAGAATAAACAACACACTAAGGAATCTAAAAAAAAACGGACAGATAACCAAAGCGGACCAGCAAAGAATGAAACCTGATAGCAACAACACCCCCAGATTCTATGGACTCCCCAAAGTACACAAACCAGAAATCCCACTCAGACCCATAGTATCACTACGAGGGACACAAGTATACAAACTGGCCAAAGAACTACAACAAAAACTGAAACACCTGGTCAGCGGATCCAAACACTCCATACAATCAACACAGGAATTCTTGGACGTCATCAGGAATACACACATAGACAAAGAAGAAACCATGATCTCATTCGACGTGACGGCACTGTTCACTTCAATTGACAAAACCCTAGCCAGAGAAACAATAGCCAACCTACTGGACATACATAACAGAACACAGGAGGCCGAACCTATCAACAAGGACGGCATACTTAAACTACTGGACCTGTGCCTCACCACACACTTTGCATTCAACAATCAGATATACGAACAAATCAACGGAACACCCATGGGATCACCAATCTCGGGACTCATAGCAGAGGCAGTTATGCAAAGGTTAAAACATACAGCCATACCACAAATCCAACCCAAACTCTGGATCAGATATGTTGATGACACCTTTGTAATCATCAAAAACACAGATATAGAAAAAACACACCGAATCATCAACGCCACACCCACAGGAATTCGATTCACACGAGAAGAGGAAAAGGATAGCCAACTCCCATTCCTAGACGTGTTAGTAGAGAGAACACCCAACGGAGAATTCACCACAAGGGTACACAGGAAACCAACACACACAGACCAAGTCTTAAACTATGAAAGTAACCACCCCAACACACACAAACGAAGCTGCATCAGGACACTATTCAAAAGGGCCACAACACACTGCAGTACACCAGAACTGCGAAAAGAGGAAGAGGAACATCTATACAAGGTATTCGCCAAAAACGGATACCCACGCAACTTTATCACCAGATGCCTAAGAGATAGACCGAGGAACGAGGACATGCCACAACCAAAAGGACTAGCCACTCTACCATACGTCAGGAGCGTCTCAGAACTGACAGCCAGACTACTGCGACCCTTAGGACTCATAACAGCACACAAGTCAACATCCACGCTCAGACAACAACTCACTAGAACAAAGGACCCAATACCCAGCATGAGCCAAACTAACGTAGTTTACAAAATACCATGCAAGGACTGCACAAAACGCTATACAGGACAAACAGGAAGACAGCTAACAATCCGCATCCATGAACATCAGCTAGCCACAAAACGACACGACCAGCTATCTCTAGTAGCCATACACTCAGACAACCAGCAACATGAATTCGACTGGGAAAACACCACTATCATAGGACAAGCCAGACAGAGAACAGCCAGAGAATTCCTAGAAGCATGGCATTCATCCACAAACTCCATCAACAGACACATTGACCTGGACCCAATATACAAACCACTACAGCTGAAACTGACACCCGGAAGCGGCAAGAACATCCATCATCAGACACATCGACCTGGACCCCACATACAAATCACTGCAGCTGAAACTGACACCCGGAAGCGGCAAGAACAAACCAATATAAATACCGGAAGAAACATCAAAGCAGCGCTTCACATGAGGCTCCAACAGCACTGATGATGTTCCCTAGCCAGGGAACGAAACGTTTGCAGCAAAAACTTCCAGTTCGGCGAGCAGAACCACAACAACGGATACCCGAGCTACAAATCTTCAATCAGATTTTAACCACAATGATATGAAATGCAATCCATAGAAGATTCACTCAGCTGACTCCTGGGATTATTTATGGAGGAAATCTTGAATTGACTGGACCTGGATCTTCTGTGCTTTAGGCGAACAACATGTGACCTTGTTTGACCCCAGAATATTCCAAGTTGTCTTTAAAGATGAATTCGAAACAATATTTCAGCTTGTGTGAGAGATTCCTATGAGTGGATGGATTATAAAACGGAAGAATATCTCTGTTAAGAAGATGATGATTTGGTGTAATCATCTCATTGTGTTGTGTCTTTGTGGAATTCTCTTCCCAGATAGCAATGGAGAATAAGTTATTGAATATTCCTAAGGCAGAGGCAGGCAGATTCTTGACTAAGAATGACGCACTAACATTGTAAGGGCAAAGAAGGAATGTGTGATTGAGTTCATAATCAAATCATCCACAACCTTATCGCATGTCGGAGCTGTTTTTATTCCTAACTCGATGCTAGTTTCTACATTTCTGTTGTCTTTAGATACTGAAAGAAATTATGACACGATTGTCATGAACATGAAAACTTTTCCTTTCAGATTATTGGGCACAGCTTTCCATATGTGACTTTTAAACTGAACTCAAAAGCACTCAGGAAAGAATCATAATGTTGTCAAGAGGTCAAGAGCATAGTACAAAGGGAAAGCCACGCTTAAAACTGCTTTAGAATCAGATTATGTCGAATGAATGACTTTAATACAGCAGATTCCGTTCAGTTGTTCTTGTGAGGTGTGTTTCATTACCAAGGCCAGCATTCTGTTGCCTGTGTTTAATTTCTATTCAGAACATGGTGATAAACCCCAGGGGTTCTTGTGATGCAGGAACACTAACAGGAATGTTACAAAGAAAGAAACGGGGATCTTAACAATTTGATAGTGAAGGGAGAATGATATAGCTTCAAATCCTGTGTGCCCTTGGAGATTGTATTCCTCACTATTTGATGCCCACAACCTATGGAAATAGTGAGACTTCATTCTCTGTTTCCAACAATTAAAGTAATACACCCATATAGCATAGAAACAGGCCTATCAGCCCAATACATCTATGACAGCCAGAAAACACCAAACTAAAGTATTTATAGTTTCGGGTCATTGTCTGTGACCTGAGTTTTTGTTCTTTCAGTACAAGCACGATATGGTTTCATAGAAATAGATCACATAACTTCAACGACAGCGATGAACTCATCGGATCAATAAGATGTCCTCATTGTTTAATAATTGTTGTAAAATCGAATTGTCTTTTTAGTTCATTTTGGGTTTTTAATGGAGCTAGACCAGAATTAATTGCCCTTGAGACGTTCCAGTCCAGTTGGGGTTAGTCCATCCACGTGGCTATTGAGAGGGAGTGCCAGGTGCGCATCTCATGTGTTGGTTTAACAGTGAGTAAATATTACTGCTGGTGGATGGAGTGTTACACAAGCCGCCATACTGTGATGAGAAGCTCGCTGGAAAACGAACTCTTTGTCAATATGTCATAAGAAATTTAGTATTCTTCAGAGAAATAGCAATCTTACACGAGAAGTCTATATAATAATGAAGCGAAGCCTGTTTCTATGTTATGGGTGTCCTTAAAATAATGGGGTCAAATAGCTGAAATAATGCTGATGCCATCATTGGACAATTCTTGCACTGAGCATGTGAATTAACATGGATGTTTTCAGAGACGTCTGGACTGTCCTAGTTGGAGTAAGCACTGATACCACATGGGATGTTGCTGGTTTGTAATCTCGCCGCTTACTGAGCACAGTTCGATGGAACAAACCAACAAGTCTCTTTGGTTGCTGCTTCAGAATACATCAGAGCTTTCATGGCTGCCACCACAAGAAATCATGTAATAAAGACAAGGCCCATCGAGTCTGCACCATCCAATGCTGATACAAGTGCTTTATAAAGTTTGTGAGCTTTCCTTCCTTATCCACCCTCTCAGGCAATGCATTCTAGACACAAACCATCGTCCAGATTCAAAACAGATTCAACAAATCCTTTGTTAGTGTCTTGCCTTTCAATTTAAACGTGTTCTCCTTTATTTTTAACCCTTTGGCGAAGGGGTCCAGCTGCTGACTATTCACTCTGCTCGTTCCTCTCATGCTCGAGTACACCTCTAACAGGTTCAGTGGCCTCCCCCAATGCACACAGGTTCAGTAGATGGACCATGCTAAATTATCCGCCATGTGCTGCTGGATGTGATAGGAATTGGAGACGCAGGGACAGGGTAGGGTGCGGGTTAGCCATGGGAAATGCAGGAATGGTGTATGAGGTGGTTCTGGGTGCTATGCTCTGCAGAGGGTCAGTGTGGACTCGATGGGCCAATGTCCCATAAAATAACAAAAAATAAAGATTAAATCAAACAAAGTAAAATACTGAGATGCTGAAACAACAACAAAAAAAAACAGAGTGCTGGGGAAACGAAGCAAGTTTGGTAGCCTTTGTCGAGAGAAAATCACAGTTATCATTTTGAGTCCACTCACCATGCATCAGATGTGGAAGCAGCTGGGAAATACTGTAATGTGTGTTGGAGGATTGCGTTGAATATGTGCAGAAATAGGGACGTAGAAAAAAAATAAACAACGGGACTGTGGATAATCAGCTTGTATGGAAATAAATTGTGAGAACATTTTCATTTATTGTTCACCTTTTCCTATATTTCTGAGTATCATGCCCATGTTGGTATATATCCAAGCCATTGTTTCAAGTGAGTTCTGTCCCATCCATCTCATCATCCTCAGTGTGGTCATTTTCTTTTCTTCATTAATGGACATGGGTGTTGGTGACTGGGCCAGCACTTATTACTCTTTCCCCGAGTTGCCTTTGAGAAGGTGCTGGGGAACTGCCTTTCTGAACCACTGCACTTCGACGTGCTGTAGACTGGCAGTGCTTCAGTCGATCTGGTTACACTTCTTTGAGACCTTGTAGAGTTATAACTGACTGGCTGACTTGGCCAGTTCAAAGGGCATTGGAGAGTCTACCACTACTGAATGTCTGGAATCACATGTAGGCCAGACCAGTGAAGATAGCAAATTTCCTTCCCTGAAGGACACTATTGAGCCAGATGTTCTTAGTTTTTACAAGCATCAATATTTCATTAGAATGTTAATTCCAAATATTTTATTGAATTGAACTCCCACCATCTGCTGTGGCGGGATTGAAGTCCGGATTTGTGTCATTACCATTGGGGAATATTTGTGGAAATCTCAGAATTTATAGTGTGGAGAAAATACCGCTAGACCATCACCTCCCCAGCATCTCCACCATCAGTGGCGGTGTTGCTGTTATCGTGACTGAGGTAAAGAAAATTGTGCAGTTACAGTGTCAACTATTTCCATGGAGACCAGAACTGTTCATATTTCAGGGACGGCACAGAAATGTAACAGTTTATCAGCCAGGAATAGAAACAGAGGAGATGGAGGCATTTTATGCATTGAATGGGTGTGTCATATATGTTAGTATTGACTTGCACCTGACATTAGAAAGTCAGTATAGGTTCTCTGGATGGTTTTCTTGGATTTGTGTTGTCAGCTGCTGCATTCATTCAGGGAGACCAGAGAACCTGGTTTTCCTATTCTGTGCAAGGTACGGGGATAGATCTTACAGTGTTTCTGGGTCTTCAGAGACTGCGTAGGGTGGAGCAGGGCACTGCACTATCCTTTCTGAGATTTGCACAAATATTTCCCAATGGAATACCTTTCCCAGGTTCAAAGAGTGAAGCCAGTTCATTTCAACAATGAGGAGGTCACAGAGCTGTGCAGTCTCACACCAGGGAGAGGACTGCACTCAAAATTCTCATCAACAATTTTGATTCAGGAACTTGCCAGGCAGGAATGGGAGCCTTATCCATTATGCCAGAGTTCCATCCTCTCACGCATTTACGAGGTGACAAAGGTCATATCTGTCCAGTCAGATGAACACATTGATTCTGTCAAACAAAAGAAGCAAAAGAAATCTTTTGGAAATATTAGAGAACAGGGTGACTGAAAAAGTGGGGAACTTCAGAAAATGTAAAATTAGTAAAATTGAAGTACTGGAAAAAACTTATTGAGTTGAATGTTGGTAAGCTGCTGGACCAGATGAGTGATGAATTTAGAGGGATATAGAGATAGGGTTGTAGAATTGAGCCTGCTGGATAACTCTTTTCGGAGCTGGTGCAGGCACGATGGATCAATTGCATCCCTTTTTCCTGCCTTTTCCTTAATTATATGAGGGAGGTCAAAGTTCCATTTTCTTCAGGTACCCTGATACCATCATCTGTCAAATACTGCCTTGTTATCAAGGCCAGTCATTCTTTCCTGGTGTTCATATATTTCGTTGATGTCAAAAGGTCGCGCTGAATGTGTGTGGTGCTTTTCCTTCTCACAGAGGGGAGTGACCGTCGGCACGAGAGGATTTTGTGATCACTATCTGGGTCCAGTATGGGGGAATTATTCACTTTATATCTAGGTCTACACCATGACCAATAAATGGAACCAAGAAACTTCTGTAAAGATGGAGGAAGGGACTGTTTTACAGTAACACCCACTCTTTTCTGAAGAACGTTTTCCAATCAACACCAAATCATTCTGACTGTATTCAGGGGCTGAATGGTCACCTCGGTTTCTGTGCACCAGGTAGTAGGAGCAAGTGGTCTCCAACTGCTCTTGAGTAGCAGATTGAAGGGCTGAATGGAATGGGGCAAAATAGATCTGAGAAACAGGTGTGGGTCCCTGCCCCACCAGGAATTAAGATTGTGACTGATCAGATTGCGGTCCCAGTGCCACGTTCCCAACTGCAGATCATTATCTTTGAGTTACTTTCCCGTCAAATATTTAACTAAAACATCTTTGAGTAAATGCAAAAATGGTACCACAAACCTGTGGGGCAGAGAATTCCCACTCAAATAGCCTTTTGAGAATTCCTCCTTATCCCTGTTCCTACCAAGGTTAGAGAGTCATTGTTTCTGTTTCTCGACCCATTCCTCCAGATGTCACGACAAATTATCCATGTAATGAAGTGTGTGATATTGCAAAAGATATGTGTCTCAGACTGGGTCATGATGAGCGTTAGGAACAAGTCAGGTAAGTTTCCTCAATTTTTTTTTAAAAAATCTAATCTAAAGCCAAAGCATCTTTTCTCGAATTACATAAATGGATACAGAAATGAGATACAATTTGGACATCGACAGTATGTTAATCAACATGTATTTTCTATAAATCTGAGACATAGAAACACACACACACGCACACACACACACACACACTCACGTCTGAAGGCAGAACAGGAAAATACTGAAACTCAACAGAACGTTTTCCAATACACACCAAATCATGTCTGACTGCATTCAGGGGCTGAATGGTCACCTCGGTTTCTGTGCACCAGGTCGTAGGAGCAAAACGTTCCGAAGAGCTTTGTCCAAATAACAGTTAATTTCATGAGAAAAGCAAAACTGAAAATGTTTCAATTGTTAATCTGCCCCTGAAGTTATTCTATCTCACAGAAGCTGCTAGCGCTGGAATTTCTCCTGGAACAATTTGATTTGGCTGAAATCCCTTTGCTGTAGTCAGTGGAGAGATCCCAATGAAGCCTCAACAGGAACCCTCAAAGAGTGCTAAAGATGGCTGATTGGTTTTCAGCTCTCATATGTCGCTGTAGAGAAGTCCACGTAGAGATGGAACTATGGCTGTTTGCTTCTCCGACAGGTTATATTTTCTCCCTCTCTGATTGGAAACATGCATTAATGTGACCCGAACACCAACCTGGTTTATATCAGGTCTGGTTAAGCATTCCCCTGATTGCATGATTCCATCCCTGTTATCTGTTCCATTTTGAAATCATTTGTAGTTTATAATTTGAAGGCATGTTTATATGTGTGTGCATAATTTTTGTACAATAAATTTATGTCTTCATAGTACCTGTATTAAAATGAGTATGTTGTTTTCTAAAACTGAATCCTTAGTTTTATTCTCTCATCCATTAGCTACGCCCCAATAAACTCTCCTCACGGGTTATATGGTTCAATATGAACATGTCTCATTCTCAGGCGTGAAGTGCTCTGACCTTGTAGAGGCTATGAGGGGCATGGAGGCGGGGAACAGCCAATGTTATTTCCCAAGGCCGGAGGAGTCCAAACCAGAGGGTACAGATTTAAGGAGGGAAAAGCAAGATTATAAAGATACCTGAAGGGTAACATTTTTATGCAGTGGGTAATGTGTGTATGGAATGAGCTGGCAGCGTAAGTGGTGGAGGCTGGTACAATAACAACATTTAAGAGACAATGAATGGTGTATGAATAAGAAGGGTTTATAGCACTATGGGTCTAATGTTGGCAAATGGTACTCCATCAGATTGGAATATCTAGTCGGTGCAGATGAGCTGGACTGAAGGGTCTGTTTCCGTGCTGTATGACACTATGATTCCATCTGGCCTTCATTCTCGCAAAGAGTAAAGTGAAACATCTGTAAAAAGCTTCTAAAAGAATAGCATATTTTTCTTTCAGTATAGTGTTTCATTACTACACACAATATATCCGATATAGTCTCAGCATTGTCTTGTACACTTGCAGTAAAACATCCCGATGATTATACCCGGTAGCCTTTGCATGAAACAGCATCATTCGCTGCACTTTCCTAATCACTTGCTGAATCTGCTGACTAGCTTTATGTGGCTCATGTACCAGGCCGTCCAAATCCCTCTGTACCAATGAGCTCATCGATGTTTCTCCATTTAAGTAGGTTACTGTTATTTTATCTTTTCAACACAACACTGACTTCCCTTAACCCACATTATACTGTTTTCTGCCAAATATTTGCTCACTAACGTCCTCTCTCTGTATCCCATTGCAGAGTCTCCATGTTCAGTTAAATGACTATCTTGATGAATGAGCTAATTGAGCTCCAAGCCAATCAGTCCTCTCATCCAAGTCATTGGTATAGACTGTAAATAGTTGATAATCTCACTCTGATCCCTGAGACACTCCACCAAGTTACAACTTTGCAACCTGAAAATAAGCATCTATCCCGAATGTTTATTCCCAGATAGTTAACCAGGTTTCCCGTCTTGCTGGGCAGAAAGCTGGAGAGGTTGGATGGCCTCATCTTACATTGTGTAATGTACTTAGCGGGCTGCATGACTTCAATCTATTCCTGCATAACTCCTTCGAGGGCAGAATGGTCTCCTCCTGTCTCATTATCGTGATGCTGACTGGCTGAATGAGATCTTTATTTACCCCTGTAACATTATGGAGTGCTTTAGAGAACAACATATGGGTTAGGAGCAACAGCTGGCCATTCAGCCCCTCGCACCTGCTGCACCATTCAGAATATGCATTGTTGATGTGATTGTAACTAAACATCACTTTCCTGTCTGTTCCTAATAAACATGGTTATCTTGTTCATCAAAGATCTATGGAACTCAACCTTGAGTGTTTTCAGTAACCCAGTTTCACTGCTCCTTGGGAACGAAAACACCACAGATCACACAACCCGAAAAAGAAACAAACATCCCTGTCTCAGTCAGAAATGGGAATGCCCTTATTCTAAAAATGTGTTCCCCTCAAACCAATCACCACTCTTTTGATATATAAGGAGTCGACAATCAGAAACAGGTATCAACCGCCCAGCCCCTCAAACCTGTCCACATTCCCATTAACTCTCCTAAATCTGCCAATTTAGCCAATTCAGTCTCCACTGGCCTCGTGGAAAGACAATCCCATGCACCACAAGATCAAATGAGTAATGAGTAACACACCCAGACCCATTTCCAAACCATCCTGTGTTTATCCCTGATTAGTGCCCCTAACCGATACATCCATGAGCACTATGGACAATTTATCTTGGCCAATTCACCTAATATCCACATCGTTGGACTGTGGGTGGAAACCAGAGCACCTGGTGGAAACCCAGGCAAACATGGTGAGAATGTGAAACTCCACACAGACTGTCGTCCGAGGGTGGAATCGAGCCTGGGTGCATGGCAACATGAGGCACCAGTGCAAACCACTGAATTTTATGATTACATTCTTACAATAACTCCCACTGCTGGCCTCCCCGCCCCACTACGTCAGTGGCACAGTTTTTAACTCTGAGAAGAAAATAAATCCTTTGCTGTGAATCTCTCAAATTGCATGGCCGTTTGATTTTTCAAATAATATCTTTGGAAGCACAGAACAGCTTTGTCTGATACTAAGTGATGTTGTTTCTGCGTCATTACCAACACCACTGGGCCTTTTTCTGGACTTGTCAATACTTTCTCACGTAATTTTTAAGCATTGAAAGTCACAGAATGAGAAATAAATTCACCTCATCCCCTGACAAAATGGTTCACTCAGGGGTGAGCATTTCCATTCTGACAGGCCCAAGTATATTTGCAACCCTCCACCTACCTGCATTTTGTGTGTGTGTTGGGGTGGGGTGGGGTGGTTTTGGGGGGAGGTGTATGTGTTGATGTTGCTGTCAGTTTGGATGATGATGTGAGATGCTGCCCTCTCTCCCACCCAGACTGAATCTTCGAAGGTTATCACCCTCTGCGCAGTAGGGTGTGGAGGCCTGTTGAGGGAGAGGTTGTGTCATTTTAAACACCGCAGACAGTGTCAGACCTGCACTCATGTATAGATACTCACAGAGTCAAATGCAGATACACAGGTAAATTCGGCGTGGGGGGGGGGGTGTGGGGTTGGGGTTGCGGAGATGGATTTCGGGCACTCCACCTCTTTGCTCTTTCAATCCTATTCCGAGCTGTTTCTCCTGGAATAGGAGACGGTGTAAGTGGGGAGGGGCGGGGGGGGTGGGAGTTGGTGACGTGTCCAGAGGGAGTCAGTCAACACTGTTGTATCCATACTGTTCTAATAGTGAAGGAGCTATAGTAGAGGAGAAAGAGAGTGAGAGAGAGAGAGAGAGAGGGGAAGGTGCTGCATGCTGTGTGGTGAGCCAGACCATGATCGCTGGCTCTGGCGGTGGGGCCTCCTCTAGGAGGAGAATGGTCCCCCTCTGTACTAGGCAATCCACCAGGACCTCCGTGCCCCTGTCGACAAACCGTGGTGTAATTGCCCCTTATCTGCCATGCTCAGAGTAAATTGTGCAAGGCAGCTCTAAACCGGGAAAGCTCAGCCATGTGCCTATTGGACTTTTAAAGATGGCACCAGTGCCAAAGATCACGAAATACCAAAGGGCATGCGGGTGATGGTGAGTATCTCCAACCTTGGTGGGTGGGAGAATCGGGCTGGTATTGAAGGAGAGGGACACCATGGGATGGGGTGTGTAGCTAATGAGGTGAGTCCAATAAGATAGCAACAGGAAACTAGCTCAGCCTCGTGCAGACAATCCCTCTGTCACAATCAATGAAAATGCAACTGAAACAAATTATTGTTTGGTTCAACCCAATGAGTCGAACACTATGCTGACCCCAATTCCAGTGACAACCCTGCAGCTGCTTGACCAATGCACTCCATCACAGAGAAGGAGCTAAACGTCACCTTATCCTTGGGAAATAAGGCAGTGGTGTGGGGGTGGCTGAAATATCAGTGGGGGAGCACTTTATGGCAAGTCATCATAATTCTATCAGTTTTAAAATAGAAATGGAAAGGGATGAAGCAGGTCTAAAATTTAAAGTTCTAAATTGTTGAAAACCAATTTTGATGATATTAACTAAGAATTTTCCAAAGTCGATTGGGACAGATATCCGAAGAGAAGGGGGGTTAGTTGAGAAGTGAGAAGCCTTCAAAAATGAGATGTCAGGAGTACAGAGACATTTTGTCCCTGTTAGGGTGAAGGGTAACGCTGGTACGTGTAAGGAATGCTGAGGATTGGAGAAATTGAGGTTCTGGTCACGGAAAAAGGGAAGCATACGTCAGGTATTGACAGCAGGAATTGAGTTTTTTTTTCTTAATTCATTCATACGATGAGGGCGTCCCTGGCTAGGCAAGCATCTATTACCAATCCCTAATTTCCCAGAGGGCAATTAGCAGTCAACCACATTGCTGTGAGTCTGGAGTCACTTGTAGGCCAGGCCTGATAAGAATGGCAGTTTGTTTCCTTAAAGCATATCAGTGAACTAGATGGATTTTTCCAACAATCGGAATGGTCATCATCAGCCTCTTAATTCCTGATTTAAAGTGAATCACAAGAAGAATCTGAAGGCAACAAGAGTATAGTTAAGAGGTAAATTGGGAGCATAAAAAGGGGACATGTGATAACTTTGGCAAATAGAGTTAAGGAGAATCCAAAGAATTTCTACAATTATATCAAGGACAAAGGAGTAACTGTGGAGAGAATAGGACATCCTTAAAGATCAGCAAGACTGCCCATGTGCAGGACCATAGGAAATGGGGGAGATACTGGACGAATATTTTGTATCAGTACTTACCGTGCAGGAGGATATGGAAGCAAGAGAACTTGGGAAATAAGTAGTGATATCTAGGAAAGTGTCTGCATTACAGAAGAGCTGCTGGAGGTCTTAAAACATGCAAAGGGAGGAAAATGACCTGGCTTTTATTGGATGTACGCTAGCACTCTGTGGGAAGCTATGGGAGTGATTGCTGGGCCTCTTGCTAACATTAATGGCCACAGGTAAAGTTCTGGAAGACTGGAGGTTGGGTATCTTGGTGCCACTACTTAAAGGATTGAGAAGGGTAATGAGGAAAAGCTAGTGACCCTGACATCGGTGGTGGGTAAGTTGTTGGAAGGGATTATGAATCATCGGATTTTCAGGTATTTTGAAAGGTACCGAATGATTAGGGATAGTCAACATAACTTTGTGCAAGCAATATTGTGTCTCACTGACTTGACTGAGATTATTTTGACGAAGCGATTAAAAAGATTAATTAAGATAGAGTTTTGTACATTGTCGATATGGACTTCAGTAAGGCGTTGAATAACTTTATGCATGGTCATCTGTTTAACAAGGTTGGTTCATATGAAAGTCATTTGGATGCAAAACTAGCTCAAAGGTAGGAGGCAGAGGGTGGTGATAGAGAGTTGAAATGTCCTGGAAAAGGTTTGCAATATTCCCCATGTTGTGCAGAAAGTCCAGTTTGTGGAGTAATCCTCTAGCACGGCCTGCACAGCCTTCCATCTTAGCAGTTACCTTACCCCAGTTTATGGTGTCTGGGCTGGTTCTCTGAAGCAGATTCAGAATTTGAGGCAATGGACCATTCCAGCAGATTTGGCAATGTTTTTATTCTTTGTTTGCATTCTTGTGAATTGGCCCACTATTTTCTCATTTATCCAGTTATTCCAATCTCCCATCTCCTTATCCATATTTTCAGCAAGTTATCAGTTAATAAGTTATTTGTTTATTTCTGTATCTTTCCCTGGCCTTAGTTTTTGACTACCTCCTGTATCGATTGCTGTCATTGTGAAGCTCAGAAACAGTGAAATGGTGTGTGTCGGGCTGTTGTTCAATTCCCGATGTTTCCCATGTGGTTCTCCATGGACAGGGGTGTTCCAGCCGCTTTGACTCATGTGTTTGAAATCTTGGTATGCACCTGCTCACGGAACGCCTCTGTTTGTCTCTCAGTTGATCGTGCAGTCAGTAACACGAGGAAAATCCTGGAGTCTAATTGTAAAGGAACAGGCACCTAACTTGGATCTGAGGGGTTTCTGACTGACTCCTGTTATTGAAAAGTTAGTGGAGGTGCTGGGGATGGTTTGCCGGAGGTTGTGCTGTGAGCTGCCTCAGACATTCAGGGAGATCTTAGGATTTTCTGACCCAACTCTGGGTCATGGGGACTGTAGTTACTGGGTCTGTAACATGAATAACAAATGGAGCAGAGGCTGCAGAGAAGTAAAGCTCTGAAACCACGCAGTAAGTGTGTGTGTGTGTGGAAAGGGATGTGCTGTATCTGTCCGTGTTTTTGCCTGGACAAGCACATACTCTCACTCTCCCCGTGACATACACTGATGCACACTCTCCATATCTGCTCCACACACATTCTCCCTCTCTCACATGCACACACGCGAGCTCCATTCTGTCACACGCACGCATGCACGCTCTCCCTCACACACTTTGTAAATAAAACCAGACTGACTCCAGATGAAGATGCAGATAGCGTCCAAACAAGGTCTCACGCTTAGAATACATTGTCTGACCGCAAGTGTTACTTCATTTACTTGAAGGTATTTCCAGGACTGACTTGAAATAAATTCTGTGATTTGCATATTAATCAATCAAATTTTCTCATCCCTTACTATTAGAGACTGGTTTGATCCTGTATCTCTCAAAATTATAACTTCTTGCCCTTCTCCCCCTGTTAGTTCTGAGTAACCGTTACTCACAGAATTGAATTCTTTATATATATCAGGTAATAAATCCACATCCAGCCCCTGCCTAGGCTGTGCACTTTCTTGCAGCTCTTCAGCTCGTGTTGGGGTCTCCTTTAAAACTTTCACTAATGCCACTGGCTTAGCTTCTTTTATCAAATCTTTTCCCACAGCGCCTTTCATAACGATCGGCACTGTGACCATAGGTATCCCTCCTTATGGCAGTGAAAACATCATTTTCCTAGTGCCTTCTGAAACCACCGACACTGTAATTTTCTGTGTCCCACTCCATTACAGTGAAAACACCTGAGACCTTTCAACTCCTTTCCACTCTCTTGGGCATCTTCTTTAACCTGTGGTAATCTCTTATTCTCTACTTTTTCTTTTATAGTGTAGCATCTCCCCTTCTCCCAAATTCTAACCCTCACAGGACGAAATTCTGACTGGAAGCTTGTCTTATGCAGCAACATGTATTCATCTGCTAATTCTGCTGCCCTTCTCAATTCCTGAACTTTCTGTTCCTCCAGATAAATTCTTACCATTTCTGTAAGTGAGTTTTTAAACTCCTCCAGCGGAATAATCTCCCTTAGCGCCTCCTAGGTCTTACCTATCTTTAAAGCCCGCACCCATCTATTAAAATGTCTATGTTTAATTCTTTCGAACTCAACATAAGGCTGACCTGGTTCCTTCCTTAATTTTCAGAACTGCTATCTATATGCTTCCAGTACCAATCCGTAAGCACTTAAAATAGCTTGTTTGACCACTTCATAATCTTCTGATCCCTCATCTGTCAGCGCAGAAAATACCTCACTAGCCCTGCCTACCAACTTAGTCTGAACAAGCATTACCCATAGATCCTTGGACCACTCCACCTGCCTAGCCAAATTTTCAAATGAAATAAAGAAGGCTTCAACACCTTTCTCATCAACACGTGGCAAATTTTCGACACAGTTGTATCGATAACTAACGCCCCTTTTAATATCCATCGTGTTAACTTGACTTTGCTGACTAAATCGCAATTTCTCAAGTTCGAATTCTCTCTCTTTGCTCAGCTAAGAAATTTCCTTCTCTTTTTCTCTCTCTGTCTTCTCTGTTTGATCAGCTAAGACCCTTCTCTCTTTCTTCTGTCACTTACTCTCTCCCTTTGTTTATCTTTAAGCTGCATTTTTTTCAATTGTAATTTAAGTTTTTTTTTCTAAATCCCCTGCACTTGTCTGTTTCTCTGACGCACTTTAGTGTTTCAGTAATTTCCTGACAATTTCTGTTTTACTCTTGTTCTTGATTAGACCCAAAGCTAAGTTCTTTGCTACTTCAGAAAGTTTGGCTTTTATCTGTCCTTCTAAACGCTCTCGGCAAATATGGGAATCATCTTCAAACCCCAGAACCTCTTTAACATTTTTAAGAGCCATTTCTCTCACTTTTAACTTAACCAACCACAAGTCACTGAAATTTAACAAACCGTCTCACCGACGTTTTATTTGAAGCTATCGTACAATAACGTGCAAATAATTAAACCTACTGCGTGTATTTCACAGCCCAAACCTATTTAACTCTGCCAAAATCTCAGACTGTATCTGTCTAAACCTATTCAAATCGCAAACGAAAGCCCACAAACTGTTAAAGTTCAGCTCATGCTGGAATCTGTTAAATTTGGAGAGGCAAAGATCTCTTTACAGAGCTCACTATTTAAAGTAGAACTAACAACTTGGTTAGTTAAGTCCAACAGAGAATATTAAAATGAACAACTAATTAGAACTCATTTCGTTAAACCTATTTTATACCTACCACACTACAATACTGGTCCGATAAAACAAAACACCATGAATAATATTTTCAAAAAAATATCCCACTTAAAAACCAGTCAGCTTTTTAAATTCTCCTTTGTAGATGTTGCACTGTAGAGTTTTTTCTCTAGTACGGCTTCGATGTTCTGCTGTACAAACCTCTTATAGACAGGCACCTTTAATAAAGCTCTTCAGCTAGCATTCTATCTTTGTGGCTGTCCTTGGCAGTTTCCCCCCTAAATATTCAAAACGACCGGTTTTATACATCAAAACATTGGTTCATTTCATTGATTTTGAAGTCATAAAATACATTATATTTCAAACTCGATTGGATTTCAGTGCATTTGGGCATAATTTAAACTGACTGGCCCAATTTGAATTTGTTTTTGTTCGATGGCAACTCAGCATCACTGTTGATTTCACAGTCAAATTTTATACTTTAACACCTTTCAGAACAATATACACCTCTACACCTTCATAACAATATCTTTTGTTTTCTGTAAATTTGATGATCTTAGAAAGTTCACACAATAACATATTCTGTTCCATAAAAATACCGTTTACTGTCATCCTTCCTTTAGCTAAATCTTTCTTTCCAGTTATGATTCCAGTTACTAACAATGTTACTGGCATTCTTCAACAAAGTAATACATTGTGTGTGTGTCTGTTTGCGTGTCTGTCTGTGTGTGCGTGTGTGTTTTGTGATTAATCCGCTATAATTAAACTGACATGAAAGAATGATATGCAATCACATTCCAATAAGAAGAAGTAAATGTGCAACATTTCCGAGCTTTCTGATATTAAAAAGGTGCAAAAATATCCTTTATTCAGGATTGAAAAGTGAGCACATGACTTTCATGTACAGGATGGAAGTAATTTAATGAACTTTTACTGGGACTATTGAAAAACCAAATATTTAGTTTTCTCCTGAAAGTTTAAATTCAGCATTTTTCAAGTCTGAGTTGCACACGTTCTTATCAATATGCAATCGTTATCAGTGACAAAAGCAGAAGCTTCTGGAAATGCCCAGTAGCTCTGGCAGTATCTGTTGTGAGAAATCAGATTCTACATAAATTAGTGGAATAGGTCTTGGATGTTTAATTTTCGCCAATAGTGTTCAGCAATGTACCGGTTAGATGCATTAGTCAGGGGTAAGTGCAGAGTAACAGAGTAGGCGGATGGGTCGGGGTACGTTACTCTTTGGAGGGTCAGCGTGGTCATGCTGTGTGAAACGGCCTGCTTCCCCATCGTAGGGATTCTGTGATTCTATGAATTCTTCATACAAAGGGCGGTTAGTGCCAGCATCAAGAATGTTTCAGAGCATGTTCATGGCAGAGTGAACAGCCAGTGGTCATGGTACACGTTGGTGCCAATGACACAGGTAAGATGAGTGAAAGGTCCTGCAAAAAGCTCAGAGAGCTCAGAGTGAGTTTAAAAGAAGGATCTCCAGGATTGTAATCTTGGGATTGCTCCATGTGCCACCTGGAAGTGGGACAAGGAAGAGGAAGATGGTCGAGTTGAATATGTGGTAAAACATTTAACTAGACGTACGCAGTATTTGGAGTAAAATGAATGAGCTGACAGCTCAAATAAAGGTAAATCAGTATGGCCTTGTGGGGCTTACTGAAATGTGATTACAGGAAGGTCAGGACTGGAGTGTTAAATGCCCAAGGAGACTCTATTCAGACAAGCCGGAACAGCCGGTGGAGTGTCTATATTGGTTAAGGATAATGTCAAGTCTGCATTAAGAAATGATACTAGCACGTAGGACGATAATGATTAATCAGTCTGGTTCGAAATAATACACATGGAAAGAAACCCATTGGTAGGAGCATTTCCAGCCCACAAACTCCCACCCCAGCAACCTACTTTCAAAGTAGCGAATAGCGTGAAGCAAGGAATATTGATGGCTTGAGACAAGGGCACAACAGTAATCATGGGTAATTTGAACATTCATATTTACTGGACTAATCATTTTGGCAAGGGGAGGCTCAGAGGGCGATTCACCAAATGTATGAAAGATTATTTCTTTTTTAAGTAAAATGTAATCTAACTAAACAGAGAACTGGCTTTGGTATTGCGTAATGAGAAGGCTTGATAAATCATATTGTAGTACTGGATTATTTTAGAAAGAGTGACCACAGCATGCTGGGGTTTCACATTCAGATTGAAACAGGAAAGACAGAGTCACATATGAGAGGTTTAGTGTTGGACAATGATAATTTTACTGGCCTGAGGAAGGGGTTGGCTCGAGTGGACTTGGCAAAACATTAAAGTGCAGGACAGTTGAAGAACAGTGGCAACTACTTAGGGAGATCATCAAAACCTCTCAATTAAAGTGTAATCCTGAGTGGAACAGGAATTGTAAAAAGATGAAAAGTGATCCATGTCTTAACAAGGAAATCAATAATAACGTGAAGGTGATAGCCTGGTCGTATTATGTTCTGGGGACAGGCTTCAAATGTCACCATGGTAGATGGTGGAAGATAAATTCAACATAAACCAGGGATTAAGCGTCTATCAATGATAATGAATCCACTGCTCATTGTTGGATGCACCCATCTGTTTTATGACTTTCCTTTCTGGACAGAAGCCACAATCCTTACCTGGTCTGACCTACATGTGATGTCAAACCCACACAAATTTGGTTGATGCTTAGTAAGGGACGGACAATGAGTGCTGTCTAACCCAGCGACGCCATCATCTTGTGAATGAATTAAAGAAAAACGCTTACATTGTCAGCAAATGGTTACTAAAAACAAAATCAAAATGGCTACGAAGGAAAACGAGCAGTAATCATAAGAATTGATAAAGAACACTTCTCCGAGTAGACAAAAAGGAAAAGAATGCTGTACCGAAATGTTGGTATTTTAGAGGATGACGGCAAGGTAATAATGGGGAACTCAGAAGTGGCAGAGGCAAAACCAACATTCCTATTTTCACTGTGGAAGATAATTTCTTCCCAAAATGTACAACAATTGCAAAGGATCTTGATGGAAATACAATGATGAGGAAGAAGATATTAAATACATTGATGGGATTAAAGTCAGGTCAGGCCCTCGGCCTAAACTCTATCAATTTTAAGGAGGTAACAGCAGAGGTACTGGATGCGTTAGTTACGATTTTCAAAACATCCCTGGATTCTAGAACAGTGCCAAAGTATTGGAAAATTAATAATGTGGCACTAGCATTCAAAACAGGAGATAGGCAAACAAATCACAAGTTATAGAAAAATCAGTTTAACTCCTGTCGTGAGGAAGTTTCTTCAACAAACATAAAGTAGGAAATAACTGAACACTTGGGAAAACAAAAATCAATTTACCAGTGTCAGCAAGAATGTAACCAACAATGTGGATAATTGGGATGCAGTAACTGCTGTACATCAAAACTTCAGAAGGCATTTGACAAGATGGTGCATAAAGGACTGATCTAGAAGGTTAGATTCCAGGGCTGAAGTGTAGAGTATTGAATTGGATAGAGAATTGGATGACTAATGGAAAGCAAAGCATTGGGGTATATCGTCTTATCTGGCGAAGTGAAACTACTGAGGTGCTGCAGCGTTCAGTTTTCGGACTTCAATTTTTGTTTGCAATCTGCCCAAATGACCTGGAAGGAGAGACTGAATGCAGTAACTAAATTCACAGATGATATAAAAGTAGGTGGTAAAGCAGGCTGTAATGAGGAGCTAAAGAGTTTACAGATGAATATTTATAGGCTTGGAAAATGAGGCATATTGCTATATCTGGCCGATGGCGTTTAGTGTGGATAAGTGCATGCTTGAATTTCCTACCGCCAGTCTTAAAGTCTATGTTCTTGAGTTGCTCCATCTACAGTTCTTTGCATTTTATTTATCGTTGGTGGCTGAGGTAACAGGAATAGTGGGATTTTGGTTGAGAGGGAGATGCAGGTTGCTCCGTGTGTGGGGAACATGACATTAATGTGGAGAAAATATCGCAGTCAGGCCTTGTTAATTGCCACAGCAGGCCTGGCAACCAGATGGCCTATCCTAGTTCTTAATAAACCAAATCACATTGTTGCAGCCAGACAGCCAATCCATAATTAACATGCCAATTTCATAATAAAAGGACAAATGGCCATTGAGATCGGAAGTAAAGATTTGGCAAGTCCTTTTAGATTTAATGACTATTTGATACTGCAGTCTGAGAAGTGGCTGACGTACAACAAAACACTTCAGCATTTTTGAAACTTCATAGTTTAGATATTGAGTAAAAATGTTACATTATCAACATTGTTGGAAAGTGTCCATTATCTACGTCTTATGAACAATATGTTGAGTGTTTCATGGGAGAACACTAGCTTTGAAATGGTTAGAAAAGGAAAATGTGAAGAGGATATAAGTAATTGAAAGAGGTCTGGGCATGTTAAGTGAACTGGTAAATATTGGACTTTGGATCATAGTTGGGAAAACGTGCCTGTTTTTGTGAACGTTGGCGAGTTGAATGGAAAAACAGTGTATTTTTCGAGAGGCAATATAAATCTTGAAATATTTTAACACCAAATACGTTTAGAGATAGGAAGGTTTTTCTACAGTTTACACATTAATGATGAGACCAGTTTCACTTTATAGTTACAGTGTGTCTCCTTATTATTGAGCCTTGGAATAAGGGGAAAAGTTGTTCTCTCTTCACCCTGTACATACAACTGCCACCCCCACCCCTGCCCCCACCCCCCACCCATGCAGTTAAACACCTCCATCAGGAGCACATCTGATCCTTCTTTGGTTAAAAGTAAAATCAAATAAATCGAGCCTCCCTTCAGTTTGAGTACTCTCTTATCTTGTTACTTCTGAAATGTATCACATTTATCAGTGTAAATTTCATCACTGATTGATCTGGCCACCTGAACAATCGGTTTATACCCTCCTGCACACTCACGAGTTCTTTCTGGCTGTGAGTAACCATCTCATCTTTGTGTCATCAACAACATTATTTATCATTTCCCCAATCTCCATCCCTCCAATTCTTATCATCATCTTTTATGAAGTTCACTATATAGCCTTGATTTTCTTCGTGTTTTCCAGACGTAGTCCACAGGAAAAGAACTGAGAATTCCATTCTCTTGTATTTTTTTTTCTATTTCGATGAATTTACAGCAGAATGCAGTTGAGGTTTTTTCTTATTTTGGACATGGAGCTCAATTCCCCTTTTATATTAAACGCCTCTGTATGTTTTATTCATAAAGCTTGTACGTAATTAATGTTGGATTAGGTTTAGGCAGTTTTCACTGCAGCATTTGTGTTTTACGTGGACCTGGATAATGTTCTTTCTGTCGTTCCCTGCAACAGTCAGAGCTGAAGGAACTTTCCGTCTGTACGATGGACACAGATTTCGTTTGAAAGAGCTAGAGAGATGAGATAAAGATTCAATTAAATTCTACATATATAGCCTCACGGCAGGAGATCAAATTATATCGTAAGACACCTTGAATTGGAAACAAATTATTAAAACATACGCCCACTTTCCTTCATTTTGTAAAAACAGGTCCAAAAAATGTGCTTAGAGAAGCTTGGATCTTACAGCTGCTCCTGGGATTGTAGGCAGTCAAATATTTCATGTAGTTTTTTTTGCAGTTGATATAGTTTTCATAGTTTATTAATGTAACATTATTTTTTTCTATTTTGTTTTAATAACATTCAAAAGCAAACAAAAAAACAACTTACGACTTTTTTTCAAACGAATATTTTTTAAAAATATCTTTTTAAGGTGGTTTACGAAAAAAGAAATGTCTATTTATGTTTTAAAATGTTTCTTTTATTACACAGCAATAGATGTTTTAGTATTGAAAAGTTAATCAGTTTTTTTTAGAAAAATACAACGGAGTTGTCTCTTCATTCCAGAGAGTTCTACACATGCTCATGTCCGGAGAAGATTTTTCTTCTCAGAATTTGTTGTAGGGGAATACTTTTAGTGATTTAATTAGCTAAATGGTTGATTTTATTTAGTTTTTGTATGTTTGAATGTATAAGTATATATTTTGCCATTGTCTGTAGGTAATGAAAGGTAACATAATGTGTAGTAAAAGAAATCCTGCTTTTAAGGTCACATTTAAGGGACAAAGAGGATGGCTGGTAGATTTAGAAAATAAATCCAGCAACTCAGTCAGATAGATGGATGGCAGTCAGAAAAGATAGGAATATAGTTCAAAATTCTCTTGTGGCTATACTTCTATCAAAATGATTTTCAGTTTTTGTAACTGCTGAAGGTAATTGTGTCTCTGAGTAAAATGGAAGAGCCACCAGTTATTGGACACATGGAATGATTCTTATGTTCAGCAGCGTTTGACAATATTTAGTAGAATTATTCCTACAGTGAACTCTTCTGTCAGGGGCATCAACAGGAGATTCTATGGCAGTGACCATAGATTTAGGATGGTTTGTTGCTTTCCCTGTGCTAGGATTAAGAACATCTCTAAACCTTTCACGTACATTGTTACAGGTGAAATTGAGTAGCCAGAAATTATTGTAGGAATGATAATTTAGGGAAAGGTTAAAGCAGTACAGAATGAATTTAAGAGGGGAGGTCGAAGATTAAAAATGAAACCTTAAATGTAGTTATTTCTGATTTACTCCCAATGCCAACCACAACCGGCAAGGAACACAAGGTTAAAGGAGAAAAATCAATGGCTGAAGAACTATTATGTCGTTGAGGGATTTCGGTTTTTGGGAAATAGAAATCTATTTTATAATAGAAAAGACCTGTTCAGAAAGGAATGGTCGAATTTAAACTGGAAAGCAACCAATACCTTCGCAGAGAGATTTGCTCATTCTATGCAGGGATCTTTTTATGGATAGAGACAGCAAGGGGGATATTCCAAGTAGCATAACAAATTGTAGGATGGATGGAGAAGTTTATGAATGCGAGAAAGCATGTCAATTAGAAAAGAAAGACGAGAGAGTCAAGAGTATACAGTAATTCTGAAGCACTCAACTGCATTTATTTAAATGTAAGGGGTCTTACGGGGAAGGCTGATGAATTCAGAGCGTGTTTAAGAACATGGGACTGGGACATCATATTTATTACAGAAAGTTGGTTGAGAGATGTTCAATTCGAGAGTGTAGTGCTGGGAAAGCATAGCAGGACAGGCAGCATGTGAGAAGCAGGAAAATCAACGTTTTGGCAAAAGTCCCTTATCAGGAATGAGCTGATGAAGGACTTTTGCCTGAAACAGCGATTTTCTTGCTCCCCAGACGCTGCCTGACCTGCTTAGTTTTCCAGCCCCACAATCTCCAGCATCTGCAGTCCTCACTTTCGCCTGAGAGATATTCAAGACTGACAATTCAATGTCCCAGGTTTTCAGTGTCACAGAAAGGATAGAAAAATCATTCAGTTGGCTTTGAGGGGAGGTCTGCCATTTTTGATTAAGGAATAAATTAATGATGCAACTGAGAAAGTTATGTCTGAAAAAGCATTCAGTTAAAATATACGGGTAGCAATAAAAATAAGAAAGCAAAGATCTGTTTGAAGAGTTTGCACGAAATGCTCATTTGTGACAAATCGTCCAGTGAAAATATATTGGTAGAAATTAAAAATAAGAAAGAAAAGAGCACGTCAATGGTATTGTACTGAATGCTCTCCAACAGTAAGAAAGAAATTGAGAAACAAACCCGTAGGGACATCTCGGATATATATAAGCTTAATAAAGTTGTAATACTGGGGGATTTTAATTTTCTAAAAATTGATTGGGACTACCACAGTATTATAGGGTTGGATGGTGAAAAAATTGTCAAATGTGTTCACGAAAATTTTCGTCATCAATATGTAAACGATCCCCAGGAGATGGCGAATAAAATTCCATTCCTGGTTCACTAGACAGCAACAAAAAAACAACATTGAGTGCACCTCCTATTCATTCAGCTTGAACTGTATTTGTCCACTATGCCACCAGTTTTGGTGTCATCTGCAAACTTACTAACCTTGCCTTCGATATTCTCACGCAAATCATGTAAATAAATGACTAACAATGAACACCCAGAACCCACCTATGTGGAACACTGCTGGGCACAAGCCTTCAGTCCGAAATGTAATCGCCCACCATTTCTCTCTGTCTGCTGCCATTGTACCAATTGAAATTGCTGGAGAGAAACCCCACAGTTCTGGCAGTATCAGGGCAGAGAAAAATGGAATTAACTTTTTTTGGAGTCCAATATGACTTGTTCAGAACATGTTCATATAAGACTTGATATGTTAACTTTGTGTCTCTGCCCAGATCCTGCGTCATCTGTTGCATTTCTCCATCATTTTTCATTTGTATTTCAGATTTCCACTATCTCTAATATTTTTCTTTTTTTTTAATTAGTCTAGATGCTGAACCTGGTTATATTTGGACAAGATGCTCCAATCCTGTTCCCATTACTTATCCCAGTGACGCATGTATTACACCTGATTCTGTTTCTTCTTTAAGTTCCACAAATAAATGTGTAGATCTCATGAAAGTGATTTTGATTTAAAAGGCCTTTTGGAGACAGCTACACTCGAAGAAAAAAATAGATATGGTTCATTAATTATGACATTGTGCGTTTTATGACTCACATTGTCTCCTCAGACGCTGAATATTTTCAATGTGTTTCTCTGAATAATTGGACATTGGTGAGAGCACTGTTGGAGTATTGCATGCAATTCTGGGCTCCTTCCTATCATAAAGATGTTGTGAAAAGTTTCAGAAAAGATTTCCAAGCATGTTGCCAGGATTTGAGGATCTGAGCTATAGGGAGAGGCTGAACAATCTGGGTCTGTTTTCCCTGGAGCGTCATAGGCTGAGGGGTGACCTTAAAAACATTTGAGGGGCATTCAGAGGATATATAGTCAAAGTGTTTGCCCTGGGGTCGGGGAGTCCAGAACTAGAGGGAATAGGTTTAGGGTGAGAGGGGAAAGATATAAAAGAGACCTAAGGGGCAACGTTTTCGTGCAAAGGGTGGTACGTGTATGGAGTGAGCTGCCAGACAATGTGGTGGGGGCTGGTACAATTGCAACATTTAAGAGGCATTTGGATGGGTATATGAATAGGAAGGGTTTGGAGAGATATGGGACTGGTTTTGGCAGGTGGAACTAGATTGGGTTGGGATATCTGGTCGGCATGGACGGGTTGGACCGAAGGGTCTTTTTCTATGCTGTACATCTCTATGACTCTGTGGTTATCATGCAGCCCATCATCTCTGTACCAGCTCGGTATGAGCTGTATCTTCACCCTAACTCTGCTGCAACTCACTGTAACTCATTACAGTTTGCTATCTATGTCTGATTTTATTTCTAAATATCCCGTCTAGATGTAAACAATCTTAACAACCTGCATAACCTGTGATTAAACAGTATCTAGAGTATAATTCTGTACATCACATTTAAAGATGACCTGTTCTGTTCACATTGTCATTCATCATTCCATGTACCAAAGGTTATTTGTTCTTTTGCTCTGCGTTTCATTTCATTCCATTTGTCAGAAATAGTGATGGTTGAAGATTCGTGACTAGGAGTTACTATACTCCCTTCAGGGATCTTCATCCTCTGGCCCCAGTCCTTTCTGTCTCATAGCCAATATAACATTCATTCCTTCCCATACACCTTAATTCATGACGTTTAATGAACAAGGTACCTTGGTACCTTGTTATGGAGCAGGCCCGACGCCTCAAAACATTTTTGAGCAAATAGCCCAGACCGCAAATTTGTTATTTTTTGAAGGTGATTGCATGGTGGATATTCCCAGACTGAATTAGCTGGTCCGACTGACGACGTTTACACCAGCAGAATTTAACTATAAAAGTAAGGAATAAAACACAACTACCTGAAAATCCAGTACCTGAATAATTCATCCTAACCGAACATGACAGGCTGATACAACTTAATGATGTTGTTCCAGATTACTTGCAATAATCACAGAAACTCTTTGAGCACAAAGAGTAAAAATTACACAGATAAAGCTTACAAAGGTTACAAAGTCAGAGGGCAGAAGGAGGAGGAGAGGGTCTAGTTTCAACCATGATCCTGACTCAACTAATCCTTGATTTGTACTGACCTGTGCAGCTGGAGAGCTGGCCACATCCCCTTGCTTACACCAGTATTTTCTAGGAGACTTGAAGGCCTTCTGCCCGAGACATTATTTGTTAGGTAAAAAACAAAGCACCCTAATAAAGCATTCAAAATTGAGACATGTTGGAACCTTGAGATGGTTAGAAAATCTCTGAAAAACAGTTCAAAAACAACATAACATTGTAAAGTGTCTACCTTTGTGACAACTCCCCTGATATAAAACTGAATCATCAATATCCAAAGATGTCTTCGGGTTTCAACCCCCTCCACGCCCCCCCCCCCCCACCAAAACAAAAAAATTGTGATCAGTACACTGAAATACGGACGTA